>NC_016090.4:29360341-29483379 GCF_000004515.6 Glycine max | reverse complement strand
CCCTGGAACCATTTCGGGAGACATAGCCACTCGTATACCATTTGCAACATCTGTTATTCTAGCTTCAAATGAATTTTTTGGGGAGATTCCTGTGAGTCTTGCAAACTATAAATTTCTTAATACCCTTAAACTCGATCAGAATCGACTCACTGGTCAAATTCCTCCATAATTTGGTGTTCTCTCACGAATCAAGACATTTTATGTATCCGACAATCTTTTGATGAGGCCAGTTCCAATCTTTAGCGCTGGAGTTTCAGAAAATTATGCAAATAACCAAGGCCTATGTGGAGGAAAATCATTCGCGCCTTGCAAGGCGAAGTCTTCCAAGAGTAACTTGGTTGTTATTGCTGGAGCTGCAGTTGGCGGGGTGACTCTTGCGACATTAGGATTGTGTATTGGATTGTTCTTCTTTGTGCGACGTGTTTCTTTCAAGAAGAAGGAAGAGGACCCCGAAGGAAAAAAATGGGCAAGAAGTCTAAAAGGAACTAAACAAATTAAGGCAAGCTATATTGGTGCATTGCACAAAACATATATGATTACACAACTATTCATTTTTCTTGTAGATCCATTTGTGTCTTGTAGCAATAGATAATTATTTCAAATGTTTAAGATAGGAACTAGTTTGTTAGAAATATTTCCTTTTTTTTTAATTCTTTCAAGTTTCAAGTGAAACATTTTCGTAATAAATATTATATTTCCTTAACTATGTTGTGTTTATTAATAGGCAAAACATGTTTTGCATACTGTTGCGCTAAACATAGGAAAATAAAATATTTTCTAAATCAAACTGCTAAATTATACATTTTTTGTTGTCAAAGTTAAAAAAATGTAGAATATATTTTCTGAAAAATTAATTTGTGTAAAATTTAAAGAGCCTTAGTTTGTATGATTTACACACAATTGAATTCTAATGAGGATATTATGCCTAAGTCTAACTAATACTGATATGGACATCAGGTTTCTATGTTTGAGAAATCAATTCCAAAAATGAAACTGAGTGATATCATGAAGGCTACTAACAACTTCAGTAATACCAATATGATTGGGACAGGAAGAATATGAACTGTTTACAAAGCTGTCCTTGATGATGGCACGACACTTATGGTTAAGAGATTACAAGAATCTCAGTAAATTGAAAAACAATTTATGTCTGAGATGGGTACGCTGGGTACTGGCAAACATCGCAATCTGGTTCCTCTTTTAGGTTTTTGCATGGCCAAAAGGGAGAGGCTTTTGGTCTATAAAAACATGCCAAATGGAAATCTCCATGACCAACTCCATCATGCTGATGGTGTGAGCACCCTTGACTGGACTACAAGGCTCAAAATTGCAATTGGAGCAGCCAAAGGTTTAGCATGGCTTCATCATAGCTGCAATCCCCGTATTATCCATCAAAACATTAGCTCGAAATACATCTTGTTGGATGCAGATTTTGAGCCAAAAATTTCTGATTTTGGCCTTGCCAGACTGATGAAACCAATTGATACTCATTTGAGTACTTTTGTAAATGAGGAGTTTGGTGATTTAGGTTATGTTGCTCCTGAGTACAAAGAACTTTGGTTGCCACACCTAAAGGGGATATTTACAGCCTTGGAACTATTCTTCTTGAGTTGGTGACAGGTGAAAGACCTACCAATGCGTCTAAAGTCCAGAAACTTATAAAGGAAATCTGGTAGAATGGATTACGGAGCTCACAAGCAATGCAGAACACCATGATGCCATTGATGAATCACTAGTCAGCAAGGATGCTGATAGCGAGCTTTTCCAATTTCTAAAGGTTGCATGCAATTGTGTCTCACCAACGCCAAAGGAGAGGCCCACCATGTTTGAAGTGTATTAGCTTTTAAGAGCTATTGGGGGTAGATACAATTTCACAACTGAGGATGAGATAGTGGTACCTACTAATATTGGTGATATTGATAAAATGGAGGAACTTATTGTAGCTCGAGAAGGAAGTTATTGAAAGGTATGCGAGATATATAGGGTATAATATATGTAATTGGTGTTAAATCCTAGCAAACGTTGACAAAAAAATCTACTCAATATCGGCTAAAAAATTGCTTGATTGTTGCCGACCAATAAAACCTACCCGATGTCGGCCGAATAACATCATTGGTCAACATTGGCCGAAAAATCCGTAGTCGAAGTTGGCTAAAAAAAATAGTCCTGACCAATGTCGAACAAAAAATCCTACCCAACATCAGATATAAAATAACCTTGGCTGATGTTGGTTAAAAAATAAATTTGACCGATATCGACCGAAAAACTCTAGTGGATGTCAACTATAAGAACCTAGTCAATGTCGACTAACAATATTCATGTCCGATGTTGGTAAAAAATACCTAGCTGGTGTTAGCAGAAAAAACCTTAGCCAACATCAACCAAAATACCTAGCTAATGTGGTTAAGAAATAGCTCTAGCTGATGTCAGCCAAAAAACCTTAGTCAATGGCAACAAAAAAATCCTAACCGATGTCGGCTAAGAAAATCTAGTTGACATCAGCCAAAACACCCTAACTAACATCGGCTAAAAAATAACCTTAACCAATATTGGCTAAAAATAGCTTTGGCTGATGTTGGCTGGAAAAACCTAGCTGACGTCAGCTAAAAAACCCTAACATGTGTTTACTCAAAAGTTAGTCATGACCGATGTAAGTAGAAAAATTCTAGTCAACATTGGCCAAAAAAAATATTAGTCAACATTAACTGAAAAAATCTGGATGACAACGGACAAAAAAATCCTTGGCCGACATTAGCAAAAACTTTCCATGAGTGATGTCAGTGAGAAAATAACCCTAACCAACATCATCTAAAAAAAATCTTAGTCGATATCTGTAAAAAATAGCTTTGGTTGACATCATACAGAAAAATTTTGATTGAAAAAACATCGGCCAAAGTCATTGAAAAACAACTTATGTCCATATCGGCAGTAAAAACTTTGGTCACCCATAGTTGTGTGTTTTGAGCGAAAAAGAGTCACGAGCAAGAACGTGAGTTAAAGTGAGCATCTCCGAAAAAATAATTTCAAATTCTATATTTTTTTAGAGAATTTGAAATCCCACTATTTTAGTCAATCAAAATGATTCATAAAAATACCAGAAATTAGATCTTGTTTCAAATACTCTATCCAAACAAGCTATTTTATCATGAATCATTTTAAATTCCTTGGAAAAATGAATTTCCATGTTAAATTGCTCCATCCAAACACAGGGTTAAACTTGATCAGAATTGACTCAGTGGTCAAATTCCTCCACAATTTGGTGTTCTCTCACGAATCAAGACATTTTATGTATCCAACAATCTTTTGATGGGGCCAGTTCCAATCTTTAGCGCTGGAGTTTCAAAAAATTATGCAAATAATCAAGGCCTATGTGGAGGAAAAACATTGGCGCCTTGCCAAACCAAGTCTTCCAAGAGTAACTTGGCTGTTATTGCTGGAGCTGCTGCTGGCGGGGTGACTCTTGCGGCATTAGGATTGTGTATTGGATTGTTCTTCTTTGTGCGACGTGTTTCTTTCAAGAAGAAGGAAGAGGACCCTGAAGGAAACAAATGGGCAAGAAGTCTAAAAGGAACTAAACAAATTAAGGCAAGCTATATTGGTGCATTGCACAGAACATATATGATTACACAACTATTCATTTTTCTTGTAGATCCATTTGTGTCTTGTAGCAATAGATAATTGTTTTAAATGTTTAAGATAGGAACTAGTTTGTTAGAAATATTTCATTTTTTTTTTAAATTCTTGCAAGTTTCAAGTGAAACATTTTCGTAATAAATATTTTATTTCCTTGACTATGTTGTGTATATTAATAGGCAAAACATGTTTTGCATACTGTTGCACTAAACAAAGGAAAATAAAATATTTTCTAAATCGAACTGATAAATTATACATTTTTTTTTTGTCAAAGTTTAAAAAATGTAGAATATATTTTCTGAAAAATTAATTTGTGTAAAATTTAAAGAGCCTTAGTTTGTATGATTTACACACAATTGAATTCTAATGAGGATATTATGCCTAAGTCTAACTAATATGATATGGACATCAGGTTTCTATGTTTGAGAAATCAATTCCAAAAATGAAACTGAGTGATATCATGAAGGCTACTAACAACTTCAGTAATACCAATATGATTGGGACAGGAAGAACAGGAACTGTTTACAAAGCTGTCCTTGATGATGGCACGACACTTATGGTTAAGAGATTACAAGAATCTCAGTACACTGAAAAACAATTTATGTCTGAAATGGGTACGCTGGGTACTGTCAAACATCGCAATCTGGTTCCTCTTTTAGGTTTTTGCATGGCCAAAAGGGAGAGGCTTTTAGTCTATAAAAATATGCCAAATGGAATCCTCCATGACCAACTCCATCCTGCTGATGGTGTGAGCACCCTTGACTGGACTACAAGGCTCAAAATTGCAATTGGAGCTGCCAAAGGTTTAGCATGGCTTCATCATAGCTGCAATCCCTGTATTATCCACCGAAACATTAGCTCGAAGTGCATGTTGTTGGATGCAGATTTTGAGCCGAAAATTTCTGATTTTGGCCTTGCCAGACTGATGAACCCAATTGATACTCATTTGAGTACTTTTGTAAATGGGGAGTTTGGTGATTTAGGTTATGTTGCTCCTGAGTACACAAGAACTTTGGTTGCCACAACTAAAGGGGATATTTACAGCTTTGGAACTGTTCTTCTTGAGTTGGTGACAGGTGAAAGACCTACCAATGTCTATAAAGCTCCGGAAACTTTTAAAGGAAATCTGGTAGAATGGATTACGGAGCTCACAAGCAATGCAGAACACCATGATGCCATTGATGAATCACTAGTCAGCAAGGATGCTGATGGCGAGCTTTTCCAATTTCTAAAGGTTGTATGCAACTGTGTCTCACCAACGCCAAAGGAGAGGCCCACCATGTTTGAAGTGTATCAGCTTTTAAGAGCTATTGGGGGTAGATACAATTTCACAACTGAGGATGAGATATTGGTACCTACTGATATTGGTGATACTGATAAAATGGAGGAATTTATTGTAGCTCGAGAAGGAAGTTATTGAAAGGTATGCGAGATATATAGGGTATAATATATGTAATTGGTGTTAAATTTTAATATGTAATTATATATCTTACTTTTGTGTCCTAAAATAAATGTTAGTGTTAAATGTAGTTTTTGAGGATCTAGATCCAGTTGTGTGTTATTGATATAGAAACATCAATATAAGATCATCAATCAAGGAGTGGATATAGTTGAGTTAGTTCTTTCTAATCCTTATTTTGATCTGATTTCTTTGTTCTCCCTCTTGTATGCTGATATGTATGACTGATAAAAACTGTGTTAGTAGTTTTCATTAACCAATTATTCCAAAAGCTTAACCTGTGAGGTGAAGACTTATGAATAGGTTTTTATATCTAACACGCCTCTGGCCTCCTCACGTATGAACCATCTGTGCTTGAAGCGTGGACGATGCTCTGATAGGAACTGATTCACTAAATGAAATATAAAGAAAAATTAAGAAGACACTCCGATTACAGTAGAGAACATGCAGGAAAATGTAGAAAAAATGCAGCCTCTAAATGTACAACAATGTTTCCTACACTTGTTGCTATGTATGTGTATGCATGTTTGTTATACCCTATAAATCCCTCTTCTACCCTATAGGAGTGTGAGTAGATTTATCTTGTGTGTAAAAGATTAAGAAATGAACATAATCATTCATAGAAGTCCTCCCTTGAGGTATGTTCCGTAACAATGGGGACACAAAATGGTTACTAAAAAACAAAATATTCATGGTAAATTTAACACAATACATTGAAATATTTTGTTCTCTAATCTCTACCTGATAACCAACATGACAGGGTCAATTTCGGTAAACTTATCAAAAAGTATTTATAATAGGAAAAATTAAGAAAGTAAAATAAATTATATTTTTCTTATACAAAGTGCTTGAGTTCTCGACTTTCTCTTGACAAAGTGCTTGAGTTTGTTCCGCGGAAGTACTTGTAGTATTATGTATTTTATAGTTCCATGGAAGTACTTTATATTATTGAATAATTACTTTTGTAACTTTATGGTGCCACTTAAACAAATTTTCCCTTTCTTTCCAAATTTCTAAATCACATAAGAGAAAATTGTAAAAATTCTCTCCTCCCTTTTACTCTCTTCTCCTCTCTTTTTCAATCAAACATTACTGAAAAACTAGTTATTCCATCTCAAAATAAATATCGTCTTAAATTATTTTATACCGAAGAACTAATAAATAAAAAAGAAAAATAATTTATAGAATTGATTTTAATATTAATATTACATTAAAAATTAAAAAAATAAAGTGATACTTAGTTAAAGTGATACTTTCCGTGGTGTTTATTTTTCACAATGTGTTACTAATTTTCTTGAGTTATTGGAACTCTTGTGTGTGGATTTTAGTGTATACTTATGTTTCTCTTTCCTTTTGGCATTTGGCAAGTTGTGTTCTGTAGCAACAAACAACAATTCCAAACACCCGGGTGCAGGTCGCACTGATTCTTATATTTGTGTGCCGTACAAAAACTTCTAATGTGAAAGAGAAACTCTATTTGTGAAATTTTCAAGAATAAACTTCTTTTCTCTTTTTCTGCCAAAAATTGTCACACAAAAATTTGTAAAAGGAAAAATTTATTTGAACGTAAATAATTTCATTTAGAACAATTTCTAAGAAATGGCGTTCCTTATCATTTTACATAATTTTAAAAAAATAATTTTTTATGGAATATTTGTATACTGTCAAGTAATTAAATGTTATGTATAACATTAAATGTAGTTATTTATATATATTACTTTGGCAAATTCCATTCTATAAAAATAAAAACATATAATAAATTAAATAAAAGAGGAGCAAATAAAAAACCTAAAAATGAGTGTTCACATTAATATTTTATTGAAAAAGTAATATGATAATACTCATTATTTCACTTATAGATATGTTTGAGTGGGTAACAAGGATTTCATGGTAATAAGCAAGTACAATTTGGATTTGTAGCTGTAGCTGTTCCATGAGCATTATTGCAAAAACACGAAGCAGACTTTCCTGTTAAACAAGAGACAATGTTGATTTGATCCAATACAATTCCATAACAACCAGACTCGCCGCAATCTAAGGTAATAGCTCTTCCATCTAGAGATGTTCCATGAATTCCTCTGTATGTCACATCACTGACTTCAACTGCTTGATTCTAATTATTCCAAAAATACAACTTTAATAGACAATAGACAAAATAAACAAGTTGGAATAACGGGATATAATATCAATGTATAGTTAAGTGAATACCGTTAAATCACGATACTCTTGATCTATAATTATTGGGTTGCGAGTTTGTTCTAAGGTGATATCCTCAAAAGTAATTTGTTTCGCATAACCCATTCCATTCTATATATAAAAAAAAATACAATGAATAAAATATTCCTTTCAAGTGGTAAGACATATTGGGAATAATTTTTTTCTATGCATATGAATATTTCCTTACACCTCTAAATCAATGTTCCAGGATTTAAAAGAATATTTTTAATATATATATATATATATATATATATTCCAATGTATAATGATGGTCTTTTATATAACTACATTGTTTAAGAAAAGGGTACAAAATATATAATTATAGCAAAATAGTTATAGGAAGCAAATACGTTGTCACTCGTATATATTTTGCTTACTGGAAATGTCTTGATTCTTGCTCCATTTGTAGTTCTTATGAAGCTGCAATTTCGTACATAAACTTCTTGGACTGTATCAAACTTTTTACCGAGGCTGCCAATGCTGATTAATTCATTCATGTTAATTGATGAGATTTGTTATAGTTACAAATTGGATATAACAAAAGATATTAATTTAATCAAGGAATCATTTTATAGTTTTATGACATGTGCAAGTGTGTGATATAATTCCATCAAATATTTAATTGTTATTTTCATATTAATAAGTGCGTTAGGTTGAAGGATATCACTCCCAAATATATTAAATAAATTAAAACGTAATTTATATAAACCTTATTCCATGGCCTGGTCCACAAGCAATCCCAGTAACATTGATGTAGGAGGAGCCACCACTGATGGCAATACAATCATCACCTGTTTAAGTAGAAAGACAATGTAAGTTAAAATTGCACATATAGTAATCATTTTAAAACATTAATTTGAAATTTGATACTATATATATTTTCATTAGATGAAAACTTTGTTTAATTTACCGGTGGCTATAGTTGAATCTTCGATCATGATATTTTTGGAAGTAGAAATGTCAAATCCATCAGTGTTAGGACTATCACCGGGAGCACTAATATTAATATGAGAAAATGTGGCACCCTCACAACCATTTACGTGTATGTGAGATTTTGGACTATTAATCATGTTCAGATTAGTAACACTAACAGAATTGCAGGAATTGATAATAAGAACCTGCATCATCCACATGAAAAATTCAGTCAAGTGGTGTTGAGAATAAATTAGTATATGATTATTATATTCATACATTTAGATTTATTTTTCTATCTATTTTTATCCTTTCCCCCTATTTTTATATTTATTTCACATCATCACATCATTTATTAAATTTATTAATTTCTCTATCTTCATTTAGTTATTTTTTTCTGATTTTTTTCTTTTCCATTTATACATGTATACTCCAAAATTGAGATGTATGTATAGTTTTTTTCAAAAATATAATCTGATTCCTTTCCATCTTTCAAGTTATCAGTCATTTGACTGCATTTGAAGAATATACTAACTTGTACCTAAGTGCATTCTTGACGTAGATTGAGGTAGTAAAAAATTAAAAATTAGAAATTAAAAAATGCTAAAGTAATAATGATTAATTTGAATTTTTATATCCATATCAATATAAAAAAACAAACTATGGGAAAATAGAGCTTAGAGTAGTCAAACCGATGGTCGTGGACAAGATTTGCATGCCCACCAAGCAGAACCGTAGCCATCGATTAATCCACCACTTCCATCAATTGTGAGACCGTTTACATTTGAGATCATAATCAAAGTATTCAGATTACCTTCCACCCATGCATCCTTGGTAGGTGCAACTATTACCCCTTGAAGCTACAAGAAGAGTGGAGGAAAATTAAACAAATAATGAGAAAATACAAAGTCATATTGCAAGGACTTTTTTTCAATTATTAAAAGGATTCCAGAAGGCCAAGATATACAAATAGGAGAAACCCAAATTAACTTTAGTACAATAGTCTATATATTATGACTCAACACCTTTTTGATTTATTCATCTAAATATATTTAACATTTTTTAGTTTTTCTTAATGAAAAAAAACAGAAAAAGAAATTTGTTTATTTTTTCCATTTAATGATTCAGTATTGGATATTTATTTTGAACATGCCAGAAAGATTCTAATGAATGACTCTACTAAGTTTTATTCTTTAAAACCTTATAATTATCATTTTATGACTTACTTTATTTTGAATAGTTTTTTTTTATAAATATTTTATCATAGAATCTCTATTAATAATTGGGTTACTCTTTTTTTGTTAAGTAGTATTTCACTTACTTTTTAATATATGTAATTTGTAAATATTATAATTTTTTATATTTTTTTATTTGATATCCCAGTCTACAGATTAAGAGAAAACTTGTTACATTTATACGGATTAAATGAGAATTTTTTGACATTTAAATAAATTCAAAAGTAAATTAAAATGGAATTTAAGAAAAAAAAATGAAAATTAATAACGAAATATATTTTATGAGAGCCTTATTTAAAATATTCAAAAATAAAAATAACATTAAAAGATCATAAAATTTTAGAGTACCAAAAGTTTAATAAAACAAAAAAGAAATAATAGTTTGATGGTATGCAGTTGGATATGATATTAGAAATACCTGAATTTGAACACTTGGGGCGACGCAAGGACCCTTTAGTCACATGCTCGTCACCAAGAATACTTTGTTTGGTGGTATTAATAGAGTTGATGTCCCTTGTGCTTCACACATGCTTTGCCATGCTTTTAAAAATGCCTACCATCAATTCAAAATAGAAATGTCTTGTTAAATGCTAAATAATATAATTTTGATCAATTTGTTAACTTGACATACAATACTTAACAAAAATACTGACAAAGTAATAGAGTGTTAATGTGAATGTGCCGTTAAATGTTTCATTTTCATTAACATTTTTGTTAAATATTAGATGTGGAGTTAATAATTAAATAGGTCAATATTATACAATAAAAATAGGTAAAAAAACAAATTTTCAAAAAAGAATAAAAAATAGCAATAGTAGAAAAAAGAAATGTACAATTAAGCCTTAGAATTAGAAATAACAAAACATAAACACACGTACTTGTGTATCGTCTGTTTTGCCATCTCCCACGGCACCAAAATCTATCACATTATAAATTGTGTTTTGGGTTCCAACATTCCACCTATGACATAAACATGGTGAAATAAAAGCAATAATCAAAACACAAGTGATTAGGCTTTGCATATTTCACGATAGAGAAATTTCTCTTATTTTTGTTGAATTCTCTTTGAGAGATTAAGACTTGGAGAGTTGACTAAAGTGATTTGTGTTATGTGAAGGAAGCAAATGTGTGGGGTTCTATTTAATATACTAGCATCATTAATAATGAGAGAGAAGTAATTAAGGAAAAAATATCCAATAAAAAAATTTAAAATTATTACTGGTACGTTATGAAGCAAAAATCTCTAATATATGTTTCAAACAATTTCCATCTACTAATTATTACCGGCATGTCATAAAGAAATTTCTTTTTTAAAGAAAAAGTTAATATCGTTAATTAATGTGAAATAAATCTACTCTGACCTTTTTTTCCTTGAGTTAATGTAGATTAATAATTAAGGTCTAATTTTAATCTTTTATATATGTTTTTAGTTTGAATCAGCTACTCCTAATTAATTATCAAATTTTGCCATCATGTCTTTTTGAAGGCACAAATCAATAAATTGAAAACTGAAAAATAAATTTAAAGTAAAAGTATTTATTCTTTAATGTCTAACATAGATGTTGGTCAAACCCACAGATTTCTTTAAAAAAGAACCCACTGTTTCTTTTTATTTTGGTACAGGAGGAACCCACTGTTTCTATGTCATATTTTTTATGGGGTAAAAAAAAAATACAATGTTATAGTAACGGTGGTCCAGTCATCAATCAAGATACTGGTTTAAGAGTCAATAGTTTAATCCGAATCAAATTTGGGTCGAATTTATTTTAATAAAATATTTTTTAAAATATTGTAATATAATATCATGATAATATTGAACAACAAATAACATAATACACATAATTTATGATAATAAAAAATAAAATTCACTTAAAAAGTTTCATAAATTATAATATTTTTGTAATAAAAAATAAAATGACGTTGTTTTGAATTTAAAAAAAATTTAAGCTAAACCGATCAAGCCACTAGGTTTTTCGATCAGTTCAACTGTTTTGAGTTGCTTTAAGGATACACCAACTTTTAGGAAGTGTCGGTTGAGACACTGATTGATTTCCCGTCAAATTGGATGGTCCGATCCAATTTTAAAATAGTAAAAAAAAATATTTCCATTTTTTTTACATATATGTGATTTATTTCTATATTTTATTAATTGCACATTTATCACCATATTTTTTTATAATTTTGCCAAAATGTTTTTTCTTGCAAAATTTGCTACCTATTTTTAACATTCTATAATTTTTAGAGTAGTGATACTCGTACCGCTCAGTAATCACTGTCCATCTGATCATTGCCTATGTGGAATAAAATATATCATTATATTATTTTATATTTAATAAAAGAAAAATAAAAAGAAAAAAGAAAATTTTCAATTGAAAAGGGAGAATTGAGTAGTTTAGGGTACAACTTCTCTTTCTCTGCCTCTCTCTCCTTTATGTGTGTTCATCGTTCTTTCATCTCCACTATGCGTTCACCCAAGTCGTTCCTCCATCTTCATTGTGCATTGATTTCACCACTCCCAACTCTCAGTGATACAATGTGAAGGATTAGGAGATATGAAATCCTTGTTTTGTCCCACTTTGTTTGAACTCATCACACCCGATTGAAACTTTGTTCAACATTAGTCATCAGAGGTGGTCCACCTAAAGTTGATGTTGCAGTTGAATTTCGTTCTCCTAGTCACATGTTGTCTAAACCATCGTCGCACCTGATCTGTCCAACGTTAGTCGTCGGAGGTACTTCACCTGAAACTATTGTTGCGGTTGCATTTCTCTCATGACTTGAAGGTATGCCTTTCTTTTCTCTATGAAACTGTCACAGAGTAATTCAAAGTGTTAACTCACGTGTGATTAGTGGTTAACTCTATTAGGTATATAGTTAAGTGTAATTTTACGGATAAGTGGTTAACATTATTCGTTAGAGTAGTTAACTCAGTAGTTTTTACTGTGCGACTTGACATAAGTGATTTCTATATAAATACCTATGTGTAACCCAAGTATTTATATAGAAATCTCAATACTTTAGGTATTAATTTTTTCTTATGAGATGATGGTTGTGGTGCTTGTGATAGTTGTGTTTGCGTGCTTATTTAGTTGTCTGGGTTCACACATATCTAGATTATGAGTTATTGTGATGAAAGTTCAAGGTTTTTGAGTATTGAGAGGGAATCCAAAAGTTTGCCCATATGTTTGAGTGTGATTCCCAATCAATGTCTTTGTCATGCTTGAGTTAGGATTCGAGAATTATTATTTTATAGAATCCAAAAATAGTTTAGGTTCATTCCATGCATGTTGAAATTGTATATTTTACTTCGTGTGTGTGTGTTATTTGTATTTTGGTATGTTGAACAAGTGCCTATATATAATTGTACCGCTTCTTAAGTCATACATGCGCCCTGTATCATTAACATGAAGGATATGGACATGATGCTTAATGCTTTACAATATTTGAAAGTTGTTAATTTTATCGATGTCAGCGGTTAACTACACATTATATAGAGCTAATACATTTAAAGTATATGTCATGGTTAATTATCTTATTGCAAATGGTTACTGATGTCATGATATTATTTTGTAGACTAATATTGTCATTGGGTTAACTATGTTAACCAGGATGGTTAAAATTATTTTGTACATGGTTAACAAGATGTATACAATTTGTGATTACTATAACGCATACGTTTATCTTTATTCTCTTAATCATGTCACATGATGCACCCAAAGCATTCCTTTCCTCTTCTTTATTAAGAGTGTTTTTAGGTTTAAATTGTGTTAGTTGTGCTACATTTGTGTTTGATCTAGATTATTAGTGTTAAAAGTAGGTTTGTTTCATATCACAAGATAGTGATGATTAGAGTCTTATTACTTATGTTTTTGGTCCCTAGTGATCAATGGTCAACAAGTTCTTAATGCTTTTTCTGAATGCTTGGATTTTATCCTTCGCATCACATTGTTTGTTAAGTGTTAACTTGTTGAAAAACTTTCATCTTCATTTTTGTTAAACACGTAGTTTGTTGCTATTGGTGTCTACTACATAAAATCGTGCTCCTATCAAGATTGTTTCAACAAACCTATGTCGGAAAATAGAATCTCACAACTTTCTTGTGTTTTTGCTTCTAATTTCATAAGAAATTCTAATTATGCACCTAAAATTGGGGTTAAACTGTTAGAAAATAAACTTAGTTTTTCACACTTGCGATTTAAACCACCTTTTATAGGGTATTACTTTGAATTTTGTCTCTTCTCCTTTTGTAACACTTTACTGAGATAGATGTTCTTTTTTAACCTTTTAGTTCAAAGTATAATAAATTACAATTGATTGGAGCTGGGGCGATGTATTGTTATATAGTTGAGATTTCCATACATTAACCAAGAGCTTCAGGAGATCAAATTAAAAATTTGAGGAGTTTTGGCCTTTGGAGACGCACTTGAAGCCACAAAATTCCATATGATTAAGAATAGGAGATTCTTGTTTGTGGTAATAATCATGAAAGAAGTTTTTTTTTAACACAAGCAAAATTTTTTAATTTGTATCATACTATATGTAATTACTTCCCATGAGAAAAATTTATTTTGATTTTACATTTACTTCAACTTTTTTGGCAATGAACAGATTGAAATGTATTTAATTGAATAAGATTTTTTTATTGCTAAATTTGACAATAATACATGTGTTGAATTTATTTGTTTTCTATTTTATTTTATTTTTTACTTGACTACTTAGTACTATGTTTTATATTAACATTATTGTTTATTATGAATATGTTGTTTTATAACTATGACTAATTGTTCGTATTAAAAGGGTTAACCACATTTTTTGGAGAGTTAACTTAATGTTGTTAAAATCTAAGTATTCAAAATTGATTTTTCTATAAGTAAATGGAGAATTTTTATATATAAAGGAAACACGCATTATTAAATAAATGGACATGAATTTTATAGTATGGGAACTTGTATTCCTCATATTCATATCATTGTTAAGTCAATAATAATTATGGGTTAAGTTTGGTTCATTGATGATCAATTCTAGTCCTTCTAATATTATTACTCAAAAGTTACACATGAATGAGAATTTCATTGGCTAATGCCTAAAAGATTGAACTTGTATGAGCAAAACTTGTGTCATGTCATTTAGCAAAATAATTTTACTTGTACTAAGAGAATAAAACAAATTATATTTGTTGGTTAATTATGCTTAAAGTTAAGGTTACATTAGTAACATAAATAGTTACATTGATTGGATTTCATTTTAAATTCAAAATTTCATTATAAACTACAAAAAATTATGATCCTAAATGATTTTGTTCGTCTGATAAGTATATAATGCATATGTTAACTCTTACTATTGTTTTAAATTTAGGCACACCATATGATGAAAATTTGTATTCATGCTATGAATAAGGTGGTTAAGTCTATAATAAATAAATGTTATCTTATTATCATTGGTGGCTAACTCCAACTCTTCTAATATTACTATTCAAAAGTCACATGTGAACAAAAATTTGTTTATTGTATCCATCAAGGACTAAACATATATAAGGAAAACATGTGTCATATCATCTAAGAATAATTCAACCTCAATCATATGAGATCATGCAAGATACATTTATGGGTTAGTTATTCATAAAGTTAAGGTTACTATATTAAGTTAAGTGGTTACATTTGATTTGATTTCATTTTACATCCATACTTTCATTACAAACTACAAAAATGATTATCCTAAATAATTTGATAAGTGTACAATGCATATGTTAACTTTTACAATTGTATTAAATTTAAGCACACGGTATGATGAGAATTTATATTCATGCTATGAATAAGGTGGTTAAAATAAACAAAAGTTATCCTTTTATCATTGGTGGTTAACTCTAACCCTTATAATATTGTTACTCAAAAGTCACATGTAAATAAAAATTTGTTTGTCTTATGCATCAAAGATTGAACTCAAATGAGGAAAGCATATGTCATGTTATCTAAGAAAAATCAACCTCTATTATATGAGGATCACACAAGCTATATTTATTGGTTAATTATGCGCAAAGTTAAGGTTACTTTAATAATTTAAGTGATTATATTTGATTGAATATTATTTTAAATCCAAATTTTTATTAGGAAATATAAAAAAATGATGATCCTAAATGATTTGGAAAATGTATTATGCATATGTTAACTCTTACTATTGTTTTAAATTTAGGCACATCATATGATGAAAATTTATTTTCATGCTATGAATAATCTAGTTAAATCTATCATAAATAATGGTTTAATGTTTTATCATTTGTGGTTAATTCTAGTCCTTCTAATATTATTACTTAAAAGTCACATGTGAACTTAATTTTCTTTTATTGCATGCTTGAAATATTGAACTTGTATGAGCAAAACTTTTGCCATGTCATAATTCTACCTATACCAAGAGAATCATGGAAGCTACAATTAGATGTTAGTTATGTCCAAAGTTAAGGTTACTTTAGTAACTTAAATTATTATATTCAATTGGATTTTATTTTACACCCATCTTTCACTAAAATTTACAACAAATGATGATTCTAAATGAGTTGATAAGTGTATAATATATATAATAACTCTTACTATTGTTTAAAATTTAGTCAAACCATATGATAAAAATTTGTATTCATGCTACGGATAATGTGATTATGTCAATCATAAATTATTGTTAACTTTAGTATTCATTAGTGGTTAATAATGTTATTGAGCGTCATATGTAGTTAAGTACATTTGTAAAAATGGTCAACCTTGAGTTACAAATGATTGTAAATAAATTTGACTAAATCAATTATTTGTGCTTGTGCTTAATAATATTTGACACGAGAAGATAAAGACCAAAACAAATAAATCAGACTATGCAAGTAACAAAAGATAAAGACCAAAACGGATAAATCAAATGTCAAATCAAGTTTATACTGACATGAGACATTGCATTACATAATCATTGCTAATGTCTCAACTTGTATTTGGATGCATGTCAATCCTGATTTTCTTTTCAATTAAAAATTTGTGTTCATGCAATTTTCATACTTTCGGAATAATAACACACACTACAGAGAGAACCCAAAAAACCATCATAAGCCATAGTTTTGCCATTTTTCAACAAAAGAAAAAACCATTACCAAGGAGTGCATTGCATGTTGGGATTCAATCAATCGACCTTATTTGATTTTAATAGACAATCATCAATCATAACCACACATTTTTTCTATCCATGTGGAGAGAAATTATTGCACAAAGATAAGTAGAACCCCATTGTGTTCGCATACTCAAAATCATGATAAAAAATTAAATGCAAAAGCGTACCTGGATTAGCCATAATGGAATGATGATGAAAGGTTGATGAGAACATTGGTTGTATGATCTTCCAAATGTAGAGATATCTTAATTTTCTTCTTTGAATTTTTATCTTCTGACGGGATAAAGAGAAAAAAGCGGTACGCGTTGCTTTCTACAAATGAGAACCATAACCTTTTATATTGGTAACTGTCATTAGTTATCCCAAATTTGATAATTATAATTTGGCCCCTCATCAAATTATAATATCACTAATGGTATCTACACAATTAGTCTTTCATGACATATATGCCCTTAGTCATAATTTTTTATTGATTTGACTACTTTAATATTTTAGCTAATAATATAATGACCCTAACTCATTCAATTATGATATATATACATACATACACATATATATATATATATACATACATACATACATACATAAATATATATATATATATATATATATATATAATTGCTAACAATCCTTATGAATGTGTTAGACTTTATGAGCTCAAAATTTGTCATTACATGCCTTGAGCATATTCCAAAAATCTTGTCCATTGATTACATCCGCACGTAGAACCAAAATAATTTTCATTGTATCAATCACAACTAAACCCATCAATGATCACTAATGCTGACAGAATCAAATGACATAGACTCATCATGAAATGTGTAACATGAAAATTACGTGAAGGTGACCTGTACACGTCTATTTTCAACTGGTCATACTTTACCTCAATGAGATTATTTAATAACCTTAACATACAAAGTGTAATAACTGAATTATAAATAATCATATATATAACCAAATATATTCAAAAGTCAATGTATGCATACATAAAATCTAACATAGAACATAAAATACATAAAAGTGACTAACTCCCGCTAAACCAAAGATTCCTCAAACTGTAAAACACTCATGTGAGCAACATGCTTATGAAAGACCTTGGGTGGAAGTCCCTTAGTAAGAGGATCGACTATCATGGAGTTTGTCCCTAAGTGTTCTATGGAAATTTGTCTACTCTGTACCCTTTCCTTAACAACTAGGAACTTGATGTCAATATGCTTTGACTTGGTTGAGCTCGTATTGTTGTTAGAATACAATACAGCTGATTTATTGTCACAATATAACTTAAGTGGTCTTTCAATTCCTTCCACAATTTGCAGTCCCGTGCCAAAAAATTTCAGCCATATTCCATGATTTGATGCCTCACAGCATGCCACAAATTCTGCCGCCATAGTGGATGAAGTAGTAAGGATTTGCTTGGCATTGCACCACTAGCTAACATGAAAATGTAACCCAAAGTGGATCTCAAACTATCTAGGCATCCTGCAAAATCCGAGTTAGAATACCCAGTGATCTCCAACTGATCTGACCTCTTGTATGTGAGCATATAATACTTTGTTCTCTTCAAATACTTCATAACTCTTTTGGCTGCTTTCCAATGATCCATTCTTGGATTGCTTAAATATTTGCTTTATACCCCAACTATGTATGCTATATCCGAACCCGTACTTACTTGGGCATACATCAAACTCCCTATAGCTGATACATAAGGAATCTTTTGCATTTCCCGAATTTCCAAATTTCCTTTTGGGCACTCTTTGAGACTAAACTCTTCTCCCTTAGCAACTAGAGTATCTCCGGATTTACATTCTTGCATGCCAAACCTTTTAAGTACCTTTTCGATATAACTCCTTTGTGATAATCTTAGAATACCCCGAGATCAATCTCGGTGTATCTGAATTCCTAATACAAAGGAGGCGTCACCAAGATCTTTCATTTTGAAGTTTCTTGATAGAAATATCTTGGTTTTGTGAAACATGCCTATATCATTAGTGGCAAACAGTATGTCATCAATATATAAGACCAGGAAAATGTACTTGCTCCCACTAAATTTGTGTTACACACAATCATCAACAAGATTCATCTCAAAACCAAATGAGAGAATTACTTGATGAAATTTGTGGTACCATTAACGAGATGCCTGTTTTAGCCCATAAATGAATTTTGTCAGTTTGAAAATCATATTCTTTGGGTCTCCTAACGCAATGTTTTCTGGTTGCACCATATAAATTGTCTCATCAATGTTGCCATTGAGAAATGCTATCTTGACATCCATTTGATGAAGCTCCAAATAATAATGTGCAACAAGATCCATGATTGTCCTAAAAGAGTCTTTCAATAAAACTGGAGAGAAAGTCTCTTTAAAGTCAATCCCTTCCTTTTGGGTATAGGCTTTTGCCACAAGACGAGCCTTATACCTCTCCATATTACCTTTGGAATCCTGCTTGGTCTTAAATATTCATTTGCAACCAATGGGTTTCACACCTTCTAGTAATGGAACAAGTTCCCAAACCTTGTTGTCTGTATAGACTTATACTCTTTATTCATTACTTCAATCCACTTTTCTGAGTTGGAATCTTGCATGGCTTGATGGAAGTTGACTGGTTCATCTTCCATTATACCATTATTTTCCTCATGTTCTTGGAGAAATATCATATAGTCATCTAGAATAGCACTTCTCCTTTCTCTTGTAGATCTCCGCAAAGGTACTAGCTCACAAAGCATAGGTTCTTGAGGATCTTAAGTTTGTTCTTCGTGAACGACCAAATTATCTTGAGTGAGAGATTCAATAACAATATCTTGTAGAGGTTCCAAATTTTCTTTATCAAAAGCAACTGTATGAATAAGTTTTGGAATTGTTACTGATTCTTCCTCTGAGACAAAGTCTCTAACCTTATTCTTCCCCCCAAACTCAATATCCTCAAAGAATGTGGCGGTTCTCATCTCAAAAATTGTCTTTAATTTGGGATCATAAAATTTATAGCCCCTGGATCTTTTAGAATAACCAATAGAGTAGTTGCTCACTGTTCGGGAGTCCAATTTCCTTTCATTTGGCTTATAAGGCCTTGCCTTAGTTGGACATCTGATGAGAATCCTGAAACTGGCCAAATACAGGCTAAAGGCCCAAGTGGAGAAGGGCAAAGGCCCAAGTGGAGAAGGATAAAGCCCCCAAGTGGAGAAGGATGAAGGCTCAAGTGGAGAAGGATGAAGGCCCAGAGGCAGAGACACTATCAAGACTATTAATTGTTGCTGAAGGCCCAGATTAATTTGAAGGCCCAAGTTAAATATGTTTTTTAGTTATAATTTTTATTTATTGTAATTTTGACCCAAACTGTTTAGAAGACCCATGTCTATTTTTATCTTTTGTTCAGATACACTATAAGTATTGGTTTTTGTTTTCAATAAAAAAAAAACTTTTGGCATTTTCATAAAATTTGGTGAGAGCTTCTCTCTGGGTTCCTTGTTGAACCAATCTCAGACTTATCAAGGTAATCCTTGTGGCATCTACCCTGACTTATCTTCCTTCACCGGAAGTGGCGTCTACCCTGACTTATCTTCCTTCACCGAAAGTGGCGTCATCCAAACTCTATAACCTGTATCAAGCGATCCGCCCCGCAAGGTTCACATCATCTGGTATCAGAGCTTCGGCTCTTGATACAGGTTCTATCCTATCCTATTATTTTTTTTTTGTAATTTGTCCAGGTTTGTGTTTTGTCCTTGTTCTGTTATTTATTTTCTTGTTTGCGTCTTGTTGCGTTTTTGTTTGTGTTTATGTTTCGTTCTTGTTCTTCTTCTTGTCACGTTTTTGTTCTTGTTCTTGTGTCTTTGAGACTTTGTGTAAAAAAAAAAAAAAATCTGTTTGAGTTCTGTTTCAAGTAAAAAAAAAAGTTGCAGAAATTTTGAAAAAAAAGAAAAAAAGTGGGTGTCTGATCTTTGAACACGAAATTGAGGCATTTAGAGGTGTTTTTTTTAAAGAAAATCATGGATCAAATCCCCTTATCTAGATTTTCCTATGAATTCTGAGAGTTTTGATATATAGTGGGCCTCAAATGGACAACCGTAGCAAAAGTTATGAGCATTTGAAGTTTACTTGTCATATCTGTTATCTTCTCTGTTTATCTTATTTGTTATCATATATGTTATCCAAATTAAATCTAATTTGTTATCCAAATCTGATCTGTTATCCAAATCAAATCCAATCTGCTATTCAAATCAAGTCTAATTTGTTATCCAAATCAAATCCAATCTGTTATCCAAATCAAATCTAAATCCAAATCAAGTCTAATCTGTTAACCAAAATCAAATATGATTTGTTATCCAAATTAAATCTGCTAGACAGTCTGTGATAATTAAACTATCTTTCCTGTTATATACCTTGTGTGTCTAATTTGATTCATCCAGGAATTTAAGAGGGAACACGAGTGGTAAAAGGCAAGAGGGAATACATTACACAAAAGCCTATATTGAGAGCATCAAACACGAGTGAACTACCATCAAAGAGAGAAACACGTGAGTAGAGTGTGGTGAGGTCCTGAATTTTTTTTAAATTACTGCAAAATTCTTTGTTCCTTAATCATGGCAAGAGCTGGTGACAATGATGGTGTATATCATCAACTGGATGGATCTCAGCACATATTTCTGGACACGATGACTACACAAATGCAACGTTTGTTGAACCGTAACAAAGAAGAGCTCTACAGACGAATAGCCAAATCTTCCTTGTTTACTCTTAAACCTCTATCCCCTAGAGAAGTGTGTGATGACCAAATCAGAATGAGAGAAAAGAGAGAACAAGAGAAAGAAAATAGTGAGGCACCACAAAGGAATATGAAAAAGAAGAGTGATACACCCGAGGAAAAGAATGATACACATAAGAGAGATAGAGTGATACACATGAGAGAAAATTTAATTATTTTGCAGAGGCGAGTGAAGTGAGGAAAGTCTTACCTACTCATGAACCACTCAATCTACAGTATTGCAAAGACAATAAAATTTCTACTGATAATTCTAATGAGTTTACTATTTCTATTTCTCCTAGTGTTCAACCCTTATTGCAGGAATTTAAAAAAGTCTTTCCTAAGGAGATTCCTCATGGACTGCCACCTTCAAGAGGCATAGAACATCAAGTTGATCTCCTTCCCAGAGCTTCATTGCCTAATAGGCCAACTTACAAAAGCAATCCCCAAGAGACTCAACGTAAGTGTCATACCCTAATTTCAGCCCTCCTGGTATCTTGGGATCACTTGAAATTAGTAAAAAAAATCGTTTCCGTGAAGAAAATCGACGTCGAGGCGCTTCCATAACGTGTCCGAAACATTTCCGTGGGTAATTCCGTGAAGATTTTCCTCCATCTTGCGTTCATTCTTTGTCATTCTTTGGTCTTCAACCGGTAAGTTCCCGAAATTGAACTTTTTAATTCATTCTATGTACCCTTGGTGGTCCCCACTTGTTTCATGTACTTTTATTTTCATTTCATTTACTTTCCGTACCCCCTTTTGACGTGATTTAGTCATTTATTTAAGTCATTTTCTCGCCTAATCAAAAATAAAATAAATTTCCACCGATCATTTGAATTGTAATATCCGTTAATTTTTGTTAAAATGAAATCCGACCGTTCGGTCATGCCGTAACCACGTTGGAAATCCAAAAAGAGGTAAAATAATAATATAATAATAAAAAAATATCTTTTAGTAAAATAAAACAAAAAAATCAATCAGACGTTTCTCTTTGGGATTTCTCTTTCTTAATTGAATTGTCTAATAACTAAAGTGAAACTAAGGCTAAAATCAATTCACAAAATCAAGCTTTGTCCGCAAAAATCACTGAAAAAAAACGTTTTAAGGTCCAACGCCTCAGCTTTTCTCACCATGTAAAAATGGATCATTTTAAGGTCCAACGCCTTAAATGACCACCTTCCAAGTGAAAAAGAATCACTTGATTCGCCCCTTTTCGAAAGAACTACGTAGGTCTGATTTCCTCTTCGATGGAGGGTACGTAGGAGCAAGAGCCTCGCTTTTGTCGACCTCAAAAATAGAAAAGGAAATAAAAGTTTAGATACATAATTTCACACAAATCTAATCTAAGGCTGTTGTCCTTTGGGACAAACGTGAGAGGTACTAATACCTTCCTCAAACGTAAAGATAACTCCCGAATCTGAAATATTCTTCATGATCGGTTTCCTTTGGTTTTTCTAACGTTTTCCTTTCAATAAACGTTGGTGGCGACTCCACGCATTTTCCTCCTTTGGAAGACGCACCCGTGAGCCTCGCCTCGCTCACCCGCAAAAGGGTAGGTTGCGACAGTTGGCGACTCCATTGGGGATTGTTTTTGTGAGTTAGGCCTATTTTAGGAAAGTGTGGAATTGTGAAACTTTGTGTGTGCGTTTTTTCTTGAACCGTGTAAAAATAATAAATGTTGTCTTTTCCACATTTTTACACTGCATTCTAAGCACCCATGGGTTTGAGTAAAAAGGGGCCCTATACCCGGGTCCATGGAAATCTAAGGAGTGGAGGTGAATCTATGGTCATGCTAGGTCTCTGACTTGCTTGATAATAGTGAAACCTCGTCTAGAGCTTTCTCTCTTTATAATGTATTGTCGCTGGTATTCCATACCGCCGCAATATTATTATCTTGAGTGATGATACCTCTAGAAAATAGCCATGTGAGATATGGATCGTTGGGAGTAGTTATTAGAGACCCCTTGATATTATCCTATAGGTTTCCAAATAGGGGCATGGAGCAAGCACGCTCCGTACCATTTGTTCTCATGCATTCTTCTGCGAATAGCACATAAATTATAGTTTTTGTTGTATCTTGTCTTTTTAGAGTAACGCGTCACTTTTTAATGCATACGTTGGGGCGCCACAATGCCTAGAGCGTAGTATTAAAAAGATGGATCTTTTTACCACTTGTTTTTTCTTTTGTTTGTTTCATGCATGTGCATTGCATCATTCATATCAGAGCCTTGATTCACCCCTTTTTAGGTAAATGATGGGGATAAATCAAATCAGAAAAAGATTCTATCAAGTCAAGATTAAGGGCCTAGATGTCACCAGCCTTAAAGAGTTAGGGCAGTTGATGGGTCAGCTCCAGCGCCAAGCTTTTCGCAAAGCTTACGGTAAAATTTGGGACCTAGCCATGGTAGAAGTCTCCACAGAGGCCATTGCCTCCCTCGCCCAGTATTATGATCAGCCGTTGATATGCTTTACCTTTGGGGACTTCTAGCTGTCACCCATGGTGGAAGAATTTGAAGAAATCCTAGGATGTCCTCTAGGGGGAAGGAGACCATACCTCTTCTCAGGGTTCTATCCCTCATTAGCTAGAATTTCAAAGATAGTCCAAATCTTGGCGCAGGAATTAGACCATGGAAAGCAAGTCATAAATGGGGTGGTTGGAATATCGAGAAAATGTTTGGAGGCAAAAGCAAGAACCTTGGCAGCTAGAGGCGAATGGGTCCCGTTCATAGACGTTCTCGCACTGTTGATCTTCGGAGGAGTCCTCTTTCCAAATATGGATGGGTTGGTGGATCTAGCAGCGATCGACGCTTTTCTCGCTTATCATGACCACAAGGAAAGCCCGGTTGTCGCTATGTTAGCCGACCTATATGACACCTTCGAACGAAGATGTGAGAAGAGCAGTACGAGGATTGTTTGCTGTACTCTAGCTCTTTATGTATGGTTGGTTTCAAACCTTTTTTGCCAAGAGGTGAGACATGCTTGCCCGCTAGAAAGCCACCGTTCATGCACAGAGAAAGGAGGGGTAAATTGGGACCAACTCTTAGCAAACAAAGAAAGAGCGTCTGTCAACTGGTTCCCTCGATGGAAATAAGGAAGAACCGGGGTTCTTATTTCGTGCAAAGGATTTCCGAATGTTCCCTTGATGGTGACAAGGGGTTGCATCAGTTACAATCCCGTTCTTGCTATAAGGCAACTTGGCTACCCTATGAGAGGGGCACCGCTAGAGGAAGAGCTCGTGCCTGTCATTTCACGAGGTTTCAATAAAGCCAACGAGGAGACACTTTAGAAGGTCTGCAAGGCATGGGAGGTGGTGCAAAAGAAGGACAAAGAACTGAGGGGCAGTAACAATGGGCCCATCGGTGGCTACCGAAGGTGGTTGAAAGCCCACGTGCAAGGTTTGGATTGGCTCCTGAGTTTGAGAACCGTTAGAAGGGAGGAAGTTGAGGTGCCGAAAGAAGATGAAGAGGTGCAGGCCCTTAGGGTGGAACTCGAGCAAGCCCAAACAGTCAAAGAAAGATTCAAATTAGCAGCTCTTAAAATCCGAAAGGAGAATGCCGAACTAAGAGATACAAATATAGCTACCACCAAGGCCTTGGAACAAGAGACCAAGAGGGCTTGTAGGGAAGAGCACGGCCGGAACAAGTTCCGAGGGGCTCTGTGGGGCAGCAACAGCGAGCTTAAGCTCCGAAGAGAGGAAAGAGACCAGTCACGAGTACATGGCATGGTCTTAAAGGAAGAGTTAGCTGCCTGCTCAAGATCCAAGAGGAGTTTGGCCCAACACTTAGAAGCCACGAAGCTAAGCATGCTAGCTATAATAGGGCTAGTAGAGGACTTCGCACAAGCATATGCCGAGAAGGAAGCAAGAGGGAGGGTGATTGATGCATTGCATCAAGAAGTGACCATGTGGATGGATAGGTTCGCCTTGACCTTAAATAGAAGTCAAGACCTCCCGCGACTACTAGCCAAAGCAAGGGCCATGGCCGAAGTGTGTTCAGCCCTAGAGGAAATTCACGGGCTAATCAATTACTGTCAACACATGATAGATTTAATGGCCCATATAATCAGAAATTGTTAGGTTCTGTTGTAACACTCTTGTAAAATCTTGGCTAGATGAAAGCTTTTGTTCCTTTTATAAAAAGAGAAGTTTTGAAACTCATCACGTTGTCTAAAAAGGCCTTGAGGTGGATCTAAGTGCTCTGATCATTCATTAGCATATTCATGATTTGGTGGCATGCTCACCACTGTTTGTTTTTGTAGGGAACTCACCATAACTAAAAAAGCGCAAAGGCACCCCTATAACACCCGATCCAAAAGTAAGATGGATAACGAAGAGGGAGTGCAAGAACAGATGAAGGTCGACATGTCAGCCTTAAAAGATTAGATGACTTCTATCACGGAAGCCATGCTAAAAATTCAAAAATCAATAGAAGACAATGCTACGACGGTCGCTTCCAATACAGCTAGGGAAGTGGAACCAGTGCTATAGCCCGCAATAAACTTAGGTCGAGATAGAAACGCGACGAGTTTCAATCGGAGGTATAGTCCTTAAGCCTACCCTTATGGTTTGCCTTCAGACTTCAGTCCCCGTACCGCTCCAGACGATTTGAGCCAAGCCCCTACCTTCGAGGGGCAACTCCCTCCTCATGCCGACTATCCTCTGCAGGAAGATGATGAAGGAGATGCCCATCTCGGCCCTCTACTTCCCCTCAAGGAACTGGCCCCCCATGAGTTGCCCTAACCAAACATGATCCGCCATGCCCCGTCTCAATCCGCACCCATTAAGGAACTCCCTCCCTGTCATACCCTAATTTCGTCCGGGGACCTTTGCTTGATGACATGCGACCTTTCTTTGGTCCTTGTGAGGTGCTTGGCACCCATCATTAGGCAATTTGTGAAATTCCAGGACATGCCGGAAAACCAAAAAATATTGATGCACAATCCGTAAGTTTCCGTGACACACCGGAAATCAAATGGAAGCATCGTTGCATAATTAAGTGAGATTCCGTAACATTCCGTAAGTCAAAAAGGGGATGATTATGTAATCCGCAAGGTTCCGTAACATTACGGAAAGAAAACAAGTATCGTTACGAGATTCGTAAGTTTCCGTAACTTTACGAAAAAAGAATCACCAAAAAAGGTAAGGGGGTGAACTTATCATGATAGGGGTGTAAATAGCAATTCAAATCTAGGCCCTTCCAGAACATTTTGGAAGTTGGGTTGCTTAAGGAGGAAGCAACTGGGCGGCAAGCTCCTCCACGTTTTTGAAAAATGGTTTTCGGGGCTTCCGCGGCTTCCGTAATACTTCCGTAAAATTTCCGAAAACCTTGGGTAAGCATATTCCACTTAACATTGGTGAAAGGGAAGAGAAAAAAGATGAAAATCAAATTCGAAAACAGTTCCGTAAGGCTTCCGTAACTTTTCCGTAAAATACGAAAAGGGGGGTGAACTTAGTAATTCAGGTGCGCTTAGAAATCTTCTTCATTAAGTCTTTGGGCGGCAAGCACCTCCCTTTTTTTCTATAAATAGGGGAGGGGGGAGCTGTTTCAAAATGTTCAAGACCCCTTTGGCTATGCATTTCGGCTATTTTGGGCAAAAAACACGTTTTCGTGAAGAAAAATCAAGTCGAAGTACTTCCGTAACGCTTCCGTAAGCGATTCTGTGGAAATTCTTCATCGTTCTTTGTCGTTCTTCACCGTTCTTCATCCGTTCTTCGTTCGTTCTTCGTTCTTCAACGGGTAAGTTTTCGAATTCGAGACTTTCAATTCATTTCTTGTTTTGTGTACTTTCACTTTAATTTCGTTTACTTTCAGCTTTCTTTTCTTCCGTTTTTAACGTGCTTTAACCATTTATTTAAGCCATTTTCTCGTCTAATAAATGATAAAATGAATTTCAACCGATCATTTGTGTTGTAATCTCGTTTAATCACTGTTAAAACGAAATCTAACCGATCGTTCACGCTATAACCTCGGTTAAACCAAAAAAAGTAAAATAATAATAAAATAATCAAAATATCTTGAAAAATAATAATAAAATAATCAAAATATCTTTGAATAAAATAATAAAAAAAATCAATCGGACGTTTTTCTTTGGAAGTTTCCTTGAATGAATTGATTAATAACCAAAGTGAAACTAAGACTAAAATCAACTCACAAATCAAGTTTTTTTCCGAAAAATCACTAAAAACCGTTTTAAGGTCCAACGCCTTAAACGGTCCTCTTTGCTTTTATCGGTTAACATGGATCGTTCAAAAGCATAAAATCAACATGTAACTTTACCGCTTTTGCAAGAACTACGTAGGTCTGATTTCCTCATCGCAATTGAGGATACGTAGGAGCAAAAGCCCCGCTTTTGTCGACCACCCCGAGAGATCGTTAATGGTCCAACACCTTAACGTTTCTCTCCTTTCAAAATCAAAAGATCATTTAATGGTCCAACACCTCAAATGACCTTTTTGTTCAATCAAAATATATCTTGCAAAAAGATAAAAAAACAACTTAACCAAACACTTTGTTCCGAAAGAACTACGTAGGTCTGATTTCCTCATCACAAATTGAGGAATACGTAGGAGCAAAGGGAAACACCCTTGTCGACCACAAAAAAGAGAAAAATATAAAAAGGGTATAAAGGATATAAGGACATAAAAGGGAACGTAAAAATCAAAGTCATGTTTGCACATTCGATTAAAGGCTGCCGTCCCTTGGGACGGACGTGTGGGGTGCTAATACCTTCCCCGTGCGTAAATACAACTCCCGAACCTTTCACTTAAAAGTTCGTAGATCGCGTCTTTTCCGGTTTTTCCGACGTTTTCCTCAAATAAACGTTGGTGGCGACTCCGCGCGTATTCCTTTCGTGGAACACGCATCCCGCGAGTCACGCGTCGCCCTCTCGCCGAAGGGTAGGTTGCGACAGTTGGCGACTCCACTGGGGACTATTTTTAGAGAGTTAGGCCATTTAATCTTGTGCAAATTTTGCCATGACTTACTCCTTTGTTGGCTTCCCCTTATTATGTTCTTGTATATATAACTCTTTGATGCTTTTAGTGCATTTTTTTTGTATGCATGAGGTAAATATTTATTCATTTGATGCACACAAACACTAACACTATTTGCACACACGGTGAGTTGAAAAAGGGCCCTATACCCGGGTTCGTGGGAAAATAAGGAGTGGAGGTGAATCCGTGATCATGCTAGGTCTCCGACTTGCTTGATTACAGTGAACCCTCATCTTGAGTTTTTCTCTTTGAAAACATATTGTTGCTAGTAGTCCCTACTGCTGCAGTATGTTCTTCGAAGGGGATGATACCTCTAGAAACCATCAAGAGAGATATGACTACCTTGGGGGTTATCACTAAAAGCCTAGTTAGCTCTCTCCCTTATAGGTCCCTTAAATAGGGGCACGGAGCAAACACTCTGCGTGCCATTTTTCACACTGCCATGCATAAGTGTCATATACCCTTTTACTTATATTCAGTGAGTATTGTCATACTGTGTACATTCCCGTGTTGCGCCTTTCGCATATGCATCGCACATGGGTTCTGTCTTGATCCCCTCTGTAAACAAACCAACGAAGGGTCCGTGTCACCGTTTTAAATACATACGTTGGGGCACTTTGCTACCCCTAGACGTTGTATCTAAGAAGGAGACAGTTTCTCGGGCTCCCGTATTCGTAAATTGCATCTGTGTCATATGCATTTCTTCATGCATTCATCCATTCCACCCATGATAGATGTCAGAGTTTTGATTCGCACTAGATTTTATTTCACTTTAGTAAAACATGGGATCAAGTCAAAAGCCTTCGCTTAAAAAGAGGTTCTATCAAGTCAAAATCAAGAGCTTAGAGGTCACTAGTTTAGGAGAGTTGGGGCAATTAATGGGTCAACTTCAACGGTAAGCCTTCCGCAAAGCCTATGGTAAGATTTGGGACCTAGCTAGGGTAGAAGTCTCCATGGAACCGATTGCATCCCTTTCCCAGTATTATGACCAGCCCCTAAGGTGCTTCACATTTGAGGACTTCCAGCTAGTGCCGACTGTGAAAGAGTTGGAAGAAATCCTGGGATGCCAACTGGGAGGAAGGAAGCCATATCTTTTCTTTGGGTTCTATCCCTCCACGACAAGAGTTGCCAAGGTAGTGAAAATCTCAGCACAAGAGTTGGAACGTCTAAAGCAAAACAGAAATGGAGTAGTCGGAGTACCAAGGAAGTGTTTGGAGGAAAGGGCAAAGGCCTTGGAAAATCAAGGCGAATGGGCTTTCTTTTATTGACATCTTGGCGTTTTTTATCTTTGGAGTTGTCCTCTTTCCGAATATGGAAGGGTTAGTGGACCTAGCAGCGATTGACGCTTTCCTCGCCTTTCATCATGGCAAGGAAAGCCCGGTCGTCGCCATTTTGGCCATGTATGACACGTTCGACCGGGGATGTGAAAAGAGCAGCGCAAGAATTGTTTGTTGTGCACTGGCTCTCTATGTGTGGCTGGTTTCACACCTTTTTTCTCCAAGAAGGTAGGCCCGTCTATCCGCTACAAGGTCACCGCTCGTGCGTCGAAAAGGGAAAGGGTAATTGATTCATTGCACCAAGAGGCAACAATATGGACGGACTGATTTGCTCTTACTTTGAACATGAGTCAAGAACTTCCCCGATTGCTAGCCAAGGCCAAGGCAATGGCGGACACCTACTCCGCCCCCGAGGAGATCCACGGACTTCTCAGCTATTGTCAGCATATGATAGACTTAATGGACCATATGATTAGAAACCGCTAGGAAGTTTGTATTGTCGCTCAGATCTTGACTAGTTATAACTTTTTGAAAAAAATGAGTTTATCCCACGTTTTTACTCCAAAAATCAGTGCGAATCAAGTCACTCCCACATTTTATCTCTAGCATGCATTGTATGTTGGTCTTGTCCTTTGTCACGGGAAGCCGGAAGGTCCATATCACCTTCTTAACTGTACACATAGGGCACTGCGCCCCCAAATGCGCAAGTAAGAAGAGATGATTTTTCGGGCTCTCGTGTCCGTAAATGCATTCATTTTATGCATCGCATAAACATCTCTTCATGGCATCATAATGAACATATTGTTCCTGCATTTGTCTGTTATCATATTCCAGCCTCACATTTTGCATGAGTCATGGCATCATCATGCATATGCGTTCAACAAACTTTTTGATCTGCAAAATTGCATTTGTTTTCATGTTTGCTCATCCTTGTGTTTTCCTCTACAAAAACAAAAAAGGGGAAGCGTGAAACTTCACACTACATTCTTAGTTGCATGTGTTAGGCACCATGAGCCAACCATGTTGGGATCATAAACCCATTTCTAAAAAAAAAAAAAAAAACAAAAAAAAAACACACACAACAATAAAACAAAATAATTGAACATGGTACCTAATGCATGGTTAACTAGGAAATGGTGTTTCTTCGGGCATCTCAATTTCATAATTACATTTTCCATGCACGGCTTAAAGTATGCCCGAGTCATTCATCCCTATGAGATGTTGTTGAAATATTGGCGATCAGAATTGCCATTCCTTGGATTATAGGGTTGAACCAAGCTCATGCTTTTTCGAAAAAAGTTCATCAAGTCAAGTTGAAGTATGGAAGTAACTATCTTGCAAAAATTGGGGCAAAAGATGAATCGAGTCACATCACTGCTTCGTCTACTGCCAAACATATTTAGGATTGTTGATGTCCTTGTTACTTCCAGTTTCACCTTGACAAAGATGTCATGGACCATGTTGAAAATCTAAAATGATTCAACCCCATATCCTGCGTAAAAATTCGCAATACTTCAACTGTACGTCATTCGCATACATCCATGCTTTTCATTGGTTGCATTGCTCATTGCATTCTTTCCTTGAAAAATAAAATAAAATAAAATAAAATGAACTTAATCATTGTTATAAAAAAGAAAGGGACACGCTTTACGACGCCCTTACTGAACTCGTGCTAGAGCTAGAGTAATGGGTGAAGTAGAGGAGATACAAGAGAAGATGAAGGCCGACATAGAGGCCATTAAAGAGAAAATGGCCACAATGATGGAGGCCATGATGAGCGTGAAGAAGATAATGGAAGCCAATGCGGTTGCAATTGCCGCTACCAGCGTTGTTGCTAAGGTGAACCCGACGTCCCCATCCGGCCTCAAGCAAATGAATCATCCAACCTCAAATATGGTAGGCAAATATTTAGGAAGTACGGGCGGCCCCCATGATGTGCAAATTCAAAACGAGCACGCCTTCCCGTCATATGGCTTGCCTCTCAACTATACGCCACCCAATGTGGCGTACACTCCCAATAAGAATGTCAATAACTCCACTCCTATACCCATTGAAAGCCAGCAACCCCAAACTGATCATGCACATGTCTCTTAAACCGTGGAAGAGACCCATGAAATTCCCCATCACAATCTAGCCGACTTCGAGCCTTGGCTCGAATATACCACTGAAGGGCAAGCAGTTGGTGGTATACCCCTACAAAACCCTTTGGAGGGCCCTCAGTATCACCCACAACTGCACCTCTTGCATTCCACAGCGGTTAAAAACCCTCATGACTATGGCAGGAATGGGAAAGTTGGATCATCTAGAGGAAAGGCTCAGGGCCATTGAAGGAGGTGAAGATTATGCCTTTGCTAACCTAGAAGAGTTGTTCCTAATACCCAAACATGGTCATTCCCAAGTTCAAGGTGCTGGACTTTGACAAGTACAAGGGGACTACTTGTCTCAAGAACCATCTAAAGATGTATTGTCAGAATATGGGGGAATACGCAAAAGATGAGGAATTGCTGATACATTCCTTCCAAGAAAGTCTTACTGGGGTAGCTGTTACCTGGTATACTAACTTGGAACCTTCCCGAGTCCATTCTTGGAAGGACCTAATGGTTGCCTTTGTTAGGCAGTATCAGTACAATTTTGATATGGTTCCGGATAGGATGCAACTACAGAACATGTGCAAAAAGGGGGACGGATCATTCAAAGAACACGCCCAAAAGGTGGAGGGATCTGGCGGCCCAGGTGGTACCCCCAATAATGGAATGGGAGACGATAATCATGATGGTAGACACATTATCAGTACTCTACTATGAAAAGATGGTGGGCTGCGCACCCTCAAAGCTTTGCAGATTTGGTCTTCGCCAGTGAAAGGATCAATGTGGGTCCGAAAAGAGGCAAATTTGATCATCCTACTAGGACGACTGAGAAAACTGGGGCAAATAAAGAGGGTGAGGATGAGGGAGAAACCCATGCTGTGACTGCCATTCCTGTACGGCCAAGTTTCCCACCAACCCAACAATATCTTTACTCAGCCAATAACAAACTTTCTCCTTACCCACCACCCAGTTATCCACAAAGGCCATCCCTAAATCTACCACAAAGTCTGTCTACCGCACTTCCAATGACGAACACCACCTTTAGCACAAACCAAAAACACCAACCAAGAAGTGAATTTTGCAGCGAGAAAGCCTGCAGAATTCACCCCAATTCCAGTGTCCTATGCTGACTTGCTCCCATATCTACTTGATAATTCAATGGTAGCCATAACCCTAGCCAAGGTTCATCAACCTCCATTTCTCCGAGAATACGACTTGAACGCAACGTGTGCTTGTCATGGAGAAGCCCCGGGGCGTTCCATTGAGCATTGTAGGGCTCTGAAGCGTAAGGTGCAAGGTCTAATTGATGCGGGCTGGATGAAATTTGAGGAGAATTGCGTGTAAATCCTGACATTGACAAGAGATGCCACACATGGGGCAATTTTGAAAGCTGTTGTTAGATGTCTCTAATAACTCACCAGGATTTTCAACTTTCATCGGAATTGGGTGCAAGCCATTGGTCTATTTGCTCAAGCGACCTGTGACCATTCAATCAGAGGTTACTCGTCTTGCACGTTGGCGGGGCTGCCGTAAAACAACAAATAAAGCTCAAAACAAATAAGTTTCAAAATAAAAATAAAAAAAGGGAGTTCAAAAAGAAAAAAAATCATCATTTGATTGACTGTGTTTTCAAGACATTCATGTGACCTCATTATATCATTCCGGAAAGTTTGTCTTTTTAAAGTTTGAAGTGAGTTTATCAAGAATAGGATGTTGGATAAATGGCCTTAGTTACCTTAAGAAAAGGGGGGGTTGAATTAAGATACGAAGATTATTCCCCAATTAAACTTTCACTCTCTCTTTTCGGATTAACAATGCACACAGGGACAACCCTTCCCTTGTGTTCAAGAATCCTCTACAATAAGAGACTCTCAGTCTCTTAATCCCTTTTCAGAAGTAAGAAGAAGAGAAGAAGAAATCTCTCTTAAAAGGGATAGATTGTACAATGAAGACCAATCAAAATTCCTTATTGAATATGCAAGTGGTTGACCAAGGAATCTTTTTGAGAGGATAAGACAGTTCAGTTCAGAAAAACTCTTAATCTTTTGAGAGGATAAACTTTGTGGGCAATGAAAACTCTCTTTAAATTCGTGTTTCCAAGTCACCTTTGATGGCCATTCATAAACCATTTGAATAGATGTGACTCTTGGAAATTATTTTCTGAAAATCTCCTCTGGTAATCGATTACAAGACTTGTGTAATAGATCACAGGCTTTAAAATTTGAATAAATTGCTGGTAATCAATTACCATCCATGTGTAATCGATTACACATTATAAATTTTGAATTCAAATTTCTAGTGACTGTTATAAACATTTTCAGCTGCTGGTAATCGATTACCGGAGAGCAAATCTTAATTTGAAATGATAGAATTCTTTGGTCAAACCTTTTGTTTTTTCAATTTGGAAACTTCTTCCAAAAGATTCTAGAAATCAACTTGATCATATATCTTGACTTTCTTGGATTCTTGTCTTGAATAAAACTTAGAAGCACTTGATCCTTTAGCATCATCAAGACATCAAAACATCTTGCTTCTACATAGGAGTCATTTGACTTAATCCATCAGCTGAAAAATCCTTCAACTATTTCTCGTCCTTGGAAAATTCTTTTTGCAAGAATCAATTGCGTCTTTCATTCTTCCTCACTACGAGGTTGTGAAAACAAGACAACAATTGGTACCTCTAAGCCCTACACTGGGGCAATGAAAGGCCCCATGCATAAACCTCAAACGAACCTAGGGGCAGATTAGAAGTTCTCACTCAATAGGTTCCCAGCTACAAGGTCATGACGAAAGACAACGATTGGTACCTCAAAGCCTTACACTGGGGCAATGAGGGGCACCGTGCATGAGCCTCAAGTGAACATAAGGGCCGATCAAAAGTTCTCACCCATCGATGTTTTCAACAAAAAAAAGGGGGGACAAACCCTAGGATTTCAATAGATTGATTAAACGACAAACAGCTCTATTGCCATCACTCCAAAATGGTCAAGTGACTAAATCAAACAGAACATACACTTTGAGGGGGTTCCCGGAGAGATTTGCAAAAGATAGGATAAGGTTGCATGAATTATCACCTCTTTCAAAAGGACAGTCAATCTGTGTTTTCCAAAAAAATTAAATCAAAATCAAAATCACAAAACAAGGAAAGAATGACATGAACATTGTACAAACTTTCCATTTCATTGCATTATTTCATATGAAGTCCGCATTTACCAAATTTCACAACAAAGGTTGCATGCATCTGCATCCCTAAAAATCATGTTGACTACATAGATTCCCTACATCTAAATGTCCAAATCTTTTGAATTTGGGATGACCGGCTCTCTCGATGAGTCGATCTCTTGCTTTCTCATAAGGGTGGACCCTTGGGTACTAGTTACCCTCACCGTTGAGAGGACTACACGTCCTCGCCTTGAGAGGACTACACGTCCTCACCATCGGAGGGCTGCACGCCCTCACCTCCAGAGGACTACATGTCCTCGCCTTGAGTGGGCTACACGTCCTCACCTTGGGTACTAGTACCCTCACCTTAAGAAGGCTACACGCCCTCGCCATCAGAGGACTGCATGTCCTCACCTTCGTAGGGCTACACGCCCTCACCTTTAGAGGAATACACGTCCTCGCCAACAGAGGGCTGCACGCCCTCACCTTGAGAGGACTACACGTCCTCGCCAACAAAGGGCTGCATTCCCTCACCTTGAAGAGGACTACACATCCTCGCCAACAGAGGGCTGCACGCCCTCACCTCCAAAGGACTACACATCTTCGCCTTGAGAGGGCTGCACGCCCTCACCTTTAGAGGGCTACGTGTCCTCATTTTCAGTGTGCTCCACATCCGCACCTTAAGAGAATTTAAGGTCCTCTATCCTTAAATGCTTAACCAAGACTTGCACTCCCGGTTAAGGGACCAGTAGTTTCCTTTTCACGGTTCCTGGGCCACCCCTTGATATTGGAGGAGGGCCAACTGTGCGAGCACAACCAGAGAGGGAGGCTATCACACAGCTACTATGCATACCGGGGCAAGATTTCACCCGTGCCGCTGCAAAGAGACGAGTGCGGATCATGCGCACCAACATGACCACTCTTACACAGATATAGATGACATTGCTACTTAGCAACATTCTGCCCAGCGACCGCAATGCCAATCCCCCCTGCAAAAGTATCAGTTGGTCTGTGTCGTCCCGACATGGGTAAGTATGCATATGGTTCAACTGATTTCTGATGCCATCTATTGTTTGCAGGGATCGCACCCACAAAGACACCCAGTGGACCTGAAAAAGTCAAACAGGGCCCTAGGGTTTCCAGCTCTGGTTACGAGCCTCTATCAGTCCTATAGGGTGCCCGTACCCCCCCGGCAAGGTCACGTCATCATAGGTAAGTATGCACATCGCTCAACTGATTTCTGATTTCATCTATTGTTTGCAGGGATCGCGCCTGCAAGACACCCAGTGGACCCGAAGAAGTCCAACAGGGTCTTGGAGTTGTCAAGCTCTAATTACGGGTCTCTGTCAGTTCTACGGAGTACCTGTCACCTCCAGCAAGGGCATCATGCCCCCTACTAATCGAGCTTTCATCAAGAAGTACTGCGCCCCCAGGCAGGTGCAGGGCGAAACACCACAGCAGCATTGGGATGGCCGGTAGCGGGCAATAGACACACCGCCACCACCTCTAGAGTTCACCTCAGCTCATCCGCAAAAAGGTTAGAGCGTTGCCTACGACACATGGCCGACCAGCAAGCGACCAAGTCCAAAGCCAAAGGTAAGCAAAGTACTAGGTCCGTGATCTACAAGTCATAAGGCGTCCAGCTCAAGACGTTAAAGAAGCGCTACTAGGAGGCAACCTAGTACCTTTTAAATTTCTGCCTGCTATTTGATCACTTTTTATAGTAGGACGCACCTAGTTGCTCATGATCCTGGGAATTTAAATAAAACAAGCGCAAGCTCGGAAGGTAGTCATACCTTACAAAACATATATATGTATGTTTAGGTAGTGAAAATACCTTAGATATGCATGTATGTAAACAAAAAAACACTTCACAAAATATATATATGTATGTTTAGGTAGAAAAATACCTTAGATATGCATGTATGCAAACAAAAAACACTTCACAAAATATATATATGTATGTTTAGGTAGAAAGATACCTTAGATATGCATGTATGTAAACAAAAAATACTTCACAAAATATATATGTATGTTTAGGTAGAAAGATACCTTGGATATGCATGTATATAGCAAAAATACCTTACAAAACATATATATGTATGTTTAGGTAGCAAGATACCTTGGATATGCATGTATATAGCAAAATACCTCATGAAAAAAAAAGAGAAGAAAAAAAAAACAAACAAGAAAAAGAAATAAACAAATAAAAAAAAAGAAGAAAAAAAAGAGAGAAAAAAGAAAAATAAGTTGTTTAGTTGAAAAACCGATATGCTTTTGAAAAGAGATGACTTCCAACTTTTCTTTGAAAAAATTCACTGATCATAACTAGTTTTTGAAAAAATGTGTATACACCTGAAAGGTGAATGCTGTGAAAATTTTCTCGGACGCCCGAAATGGACTTGGATGAATGCACAAATGGATAAAAGAACATATTTTGGAAACATTGGGTTGACTAAAATAGAGGAAATGAATCCTGAGCCCTAGCATCACATGACCATAAAAATTTGACACTTGAGTGTCCGCATAGGTGCATGCATGACAAGTTTTGCATAAAGTTTCCAAATCATCATTTTTGCATTTGTGTCATGGAAATAATGTGGGGCACCCCTTTTATCCTTGAGCCAAACCAAACCCCGACATGTATCATGTCTAGCCATTCTACAAACCTTGATCCAAAATCATGACTCACTATAATCCTTACCCTCGGAAGCAAAAAAGGAAAGAAGGAAAATTTCCAATCAAAGAGAAAGCAAAAAGAAAAGAAAGGAAATTCCCAATCAAAAAGTGGGAGAAAGCAAAAAGAAAAGAAAGGAAATTCCCAATCAAAGAGTGGGAGAAAGCAAAAAGAAAAGAAAGAAAATTCCCAACCAAAGAATGGGAGAAAGTAAAAAAGGAAGAGAAGAAAGCTCCTGGTCAAAGAAACCAGAAGAAATGTGCAGAGAGGTCTTTAGACCGGACAATATCTGAACAATACAGAATTGTCACCAAATGAACAAAAAGAAGGAAAGGAAACCGTGACCTAAAATGGTCTTCTCCCTTTAATTGCCAACCAAAATCAGTGCGTTAGCGACTTTTTCGCCCCACACTAAACAAAAACAGAAAAGGAAAAGCCAACAAAAAATCAAAAGCCAAAAACACACAAAAGCTGAAAAACCCACCAAAAGAACCCATTCCCAAGGGAAGTCCTATTGATCCATGATCACACATGTAATTTTTGATTTGATAGGAAATAATTTGCAAAGTTAAGTCATGACATATCTATGGTTCGGAATTAGGATAAAACACTTACCTGTGCGAGATTGATACACTTTGAGTGGATTTCTTCTATTTTTGTCGAACCCAGTGTTTCCTCTAAATGGTCATTTAGAAACAAAATGCTAACATCCAAAATCTCATATAAGGTTATGGGGGGATTTCATCAGCAGACTCTCCTTCCCCGGTAAACGCATTGTTTTTCACTCAAAAAAGCGTATGCTGCTCTAATCAGTTGGAATATTTATCTCTTTACTAAAGCATGTTTGCATTTTAGTAAAGAAAACACCGAGACTTTTTCAAGTCTCACAAGTTATCCAGAACTACGTAGGTCTGAGTTCCTCATTGGAGGATACGTAGGAGCAAGAGCCTCGCTTTTGTCGACCACACCGCCTTTTGTTGTTATGATTCAAGAGCTGGTAGCCCGCGGGGACACCTTACGGTTATCCGCACCTCGTCATTCAGTGACCCCAAGTGTGATTGACGAGCAGAGGCCAATGTGGTCATCTGCGCCTTTTCCGGAGATGTCAGCATTTTCCGATGGAGACTTTTCAAGTCTCACAAGTTATCCAGAACTACGTAGGTCTGAGTTCCTCATTGGAGGATACGTAGGAGCAAGAGCCTTGCTTTTGTCGGCCGCCCCATAATCTTTGTCATACTGACCCTGAGGTCATGTGACGTGCACCCTTGTATCATCCAGAGGCGGCGGGCCCGATGATACGCGGAGATACCTTACGGTTATCCGCACCCTTTTGTCATCCAGAGGCGGCGGGCCCGATGACAAGCAGAGACCAAGTTTGGTCATTCTGTACCCTTGTATCATCCAGAGGCGGCGGGCCCGATGATACGCGGAGATACCTTACGGTTATCCGCACCCTTTTGTCATCCAGAGGCGGCGGGCCCGATGACAAGCAGAGACCAAGTTTGGTCATTCTGTACCCTTGTATCATCCAGAGGCGGCGGGCCCAATGATACGTGGAGATACCTTACGGTTATCCGCACCCTTTTGTCATCCAGAGCGGCGGCCGATGATAGCAGAGACAAATTTGGTCATTCTGCACCCTTGTATCATCCAGAGGCGGCGGGCCCGATGATACGCGGAGATACCTTACGGTTATCCGCACCCTTTTGTCATCCAGAGGCGGCGGGCCCGATGACAAGCAGAGACCAAGTTTGGTCATTCTGCACCCTTGTATCATCCAGAGGCGGCGAGCCCGATGATACGCGGAGATACCTTACGGTTATGCGTACCCTTTTGTCATCCAGGGGCGGCGGGCCCGATGACAAGCAGAGACCAAGTTTGGTCATTTTGCACCCTTGTATCATCCAGAGGCGGCGGGCCCGATGATACGCGGAGATACCTTACGGTTATCCGCACCCTTTTGTCATCCAGAGGCGGCGGGCCCGATGATACGCGGAGATACCTTACGGTTATCCGCACCCTTTTGTCATCCAGAGGCGGCGGGCCCGATGGCAAGCAGAGACCAAGTTTGGTCATTCTGCACCCTTGTATCATCCAGAGGCGGCGGGCCCGATGATACGCGGAGATACCTTACGGTTATCCGCTCCCTTTTGTCATCCAGAGGCGGCGGGCCTGATGACAAGCAGAGACCAAATTTGGTCATTCTGCACCCTTGTATCATCCAGAGGCGGCGGGCCCGATGATACGCGGAAATACCCGAGTGGTTATCCGTATAAACATTCTTTTGCTATCTGTAAGACAGAACGCTTGATAGCATGCAGAGGCTGACACAGTCTTCTGCACCTTTTGTTCCTCCGGGAACAACAAGTCATTTACATGCGGAAATTTCATGGTCACCCGCGACTCTCGTCAACCGAGAGGAGCGAAATTAGTGTCATACCCTAATTTTCGTCCGGGGACCTTTGCTTGATGACATGCGACCTTTCTTTGGTCCTTGTGAGGTGCTTGGCACCCATCATTAGGCAATTTGTGAAATTCCGGGAACAACAAGTCATTTGCATGTGGAGATTTTATGGTCACCCGCGACTCTCGTCAAATCGAGAGGAACGAAATTAGTGTCTTGTCTTTACTTTCCTTTTATCTCCAATAAAAGACAAGTAAAGAGGGGCAACTGTCATACCCTAATTTCGTCCGGGGACCTTTGCTTGATGACATGCGACCTTTCTTTGGTCCTTGTGAGGTGCTTGGCACCCATCATTAGGCAATTTGTGAAATTCCAGGACATGCCGGAAAACCAAAAAATATTGATGCACAATCCGTAAGTTTCCGTGACACACCGGAAATCAAATGGAAGCATCGTTGCATAATTAAGTGAGATTCCGTAACATTCCGTAAGTCAAAAAGGGGATGATTATGTAATCTGCAAGGTTCCGTAACATTACGGAAAGAAAACAAGTATCGTTACGAGATTCGTAAGTTTCCGTAACTTTACGAAAAAAGAATCACCAAAAAAGGTAAGGGGGTGAACTTATCATGATAGGGGTGTAAATAGCAATTCAAATCTAGGCCCTTCCAGAACATTTTGGAAGTTGGGTTGCTTAAGGAGGAAGCAACTGGGCGGCAAGCTCCTCCACGTTTTTGAAAAATGGTTTTCGGGGCTTCCGCGGCTTCCGTAATACTTCCGTAAAATTTCCGAAAACCTTGGGTAAGCATATTCCACTTAACATTGGTGAAAGGGAAGAGAAAAAAGATGAAAATCAAATTCGAAAACAGTTCCGTAAGGCTTCCGTAACTTTTCCGTAAAATACGAAAAGGGGGGTGAACTTAGTAATTCAGGTGCGCTTAGAAATCTTCTTCATTAAGTCTTTGGGCGGCAAGCACCTCCCTTTTTTTCTATAAATAGGGGAGGGGGGAGCTGTTTCAAAATGTTCAAGACCCCTTTGGCTATGCATTTCGGCTATTTTGGGCAAAAAACACGTTTTCGTGAAGAAAAATCAAGTCGAAGTACTTCCGTAACGCTTCCGTAAGCGATTCTGTGGAAATTCTTCATCGTTCTTTGTCGTTCTTCACCGTTCTTCATCCGTTCTTCGTTCGTTCTTCGTTCTTCAACGGGTAAGTTTTCGAATTCTAGACTTTCAATTCATTTCTTGTTTTGTGTACTTTCACTTTAATTTCGTTTACTTTCAGCTTTCTTTTCTTCCGTTTTTAACGTGCTTTAACCATTTATTTAAGCCATTTTCTCGTCTAATAAATGATAAAATGAATTTCAACCGATCATTTGTGTTGTAATCTCGTTTAATCACTGTTAAAACGAAATCTAACCGATCGTTCACGCTATAACCTCGGTTAAACCAAAAAAAGTAAAATAATAATAAAATAATCAAAATATCTTGAAAAATAATAATAAAATAATCAAAATATCTTTGAATAAAATAATAAAAAAAATCAATCGGACGTTTTTCTTTGGAAGTTTCCTTGAATGAATTGATTAATAACCAAAGTGAAACTAAGACTAAAATCAACTCACAAATCAAGTTTTTTTCCGAAAAATCACTAAAAACCGTTTTAAGGTCCAACGCCTTAAACGGTCCTCTTTGCTTTTATCGGTTAACATGGATCGTTCAAAAGCATAAAATCAACATGTAACTTTACCGCTTTTGCAAGAACTACGTAGGTCTGATTTCCTCATCGCAATTGAGGATACGTAGGAGCAAAAGCCCCGCTTTTGTCGACCACCCCGAGAGATCGTTAATGGTCCAACACCTTAACGTTTCTCTCCTTTCAAAATCAAAAGATCATTTAATGGTCCAACACCTCAAATGACCTTTTTGTTCAATCAAAATATATCTTGCAAAAAGATAAAAAAACAACTTAACCAAACACTTTGTTCCGAAAGAACTACGTAGGTCTGATTTCCTCATCACAAATTGAGGAATACGTAGGAGCAAAGGGAAACACCCTTGTCGACCACAAAAAAGAGAAAAATATAAAAAGGGTATAAAGGATATAAGGACATAAAAGGGAACGTAAAAATCAAAGTCATGTTTGCACATTCGATTAAAGGCTGCCGTCCCTTGGGACGGACGTGTGGGGTGCTAATACCTTCCCCGTGCGTAAATACAACTCCCGAACCTTTCACTTAAAAGTTCGTAGATCGCGTCTTTTCCGGTTTTTCCGACGTTTTCCTCAAATAAACGTTGGTGGCGACTCCGCGCGTATTCCTTTCGTGGAACACGCATCCCGCGAGTCACGCGTCGCCCTCTCGCCGAAGGGTAGGTTGCGACACTCCCATTTCAAAAGACAAGGGAAAGATCGATCTGCTGGAAGAGAGATTGAGAGCGGTGGAAGGCCTCGACCATTATCCTTTCTCGGATTTAGCCAATCTGTGTCTAGTACCTGACATCATCATTCCTCCTAAGTTTAAGGTACCAGACTTCGATAAATATAAAGGGACGATGTGTCCAAAGAGTCATCTTCGGATGTATTGCCGAAGGATGGGGGCATATTCCACGGACGAAAAACTATTAATGCACTTCTTTCAAGACAGCTTAGTCGGAGCAGCAGTGGCGTGGTACACAAATCCGGAAGCCTCTCAGGTCCGGTCATGGAAAGACTTGACAACTGCTTTCATTAGGCAATACCAATACAACACGGATATGGCTCCCGATCGGAACCAACTTCAGAGCATGAGCAAACGGGAACATGAGTCCATCAAGGAATATGGTGGAGAGACCTAGTAGCCCAAGTCATCCAACCCATGACTGAGAGGGAAATGATCACGATCATGGTAGATACGCTGCCTACGTTCTACTACGAGAAGCTGATAGGATATATGCCAGCCAACTTTGCAGACCTTATCTTCGCCGGAGAGAGAATCGAGTCCGGACTGAGGAAAGGCAAGTTTGAATACGCCTCCAACGCTGGCCCCAACAGCAATAGAAGAGCCCTAGTGGTGGGCACACGGAAAAAGGAAGGGGATACCCATGCGGTCACCACCGCCCCAACGTGGATGAAAACGCCCCAAAATGCTTAAAACTCATACCAACACAACCACCCAAACTTCTCGATCCGAGCTGGAAGTTCCCTCCCAACTCAAGTAGAAGGGTCTGCCACAACGGAAAAAGCGTCTGCACAACACGTGGCTCCAGCCACACCCCGGCCAGCCAATAATACGACTCCTGGCGCGAGCTATAACAATACATGGCGCCCCCCGAGAGACGAGTTCTCTCCTATTCCCATGGCGTATTCCGAGTTATGGCCCTCATTATTGGAAAACCATTTGGCGGTGGCCATACCCAAAAAAGTCTTCCAGTCACCATACCCCAAGTGGTACAACTCAAATGCCACGTGCGCATACCATAGTGGAGCCCCCGGACACAACATTGATTCTTGCCTGCCATTCAAGTATAAGGTGCAACACCTAATAAATGCTGGCTGGCTATCATTTCAAGAAGAGGGCCCCAACGTTAAGACCAATCCACTAGCCAGTCATGGAGGAGCTAGCATAAACGCCATCAAAAAGGATAGGCCGTCAGGGTCAAAAAGATTAGAAGATGTGGCTACATCCAGAAGATTCATCTATCAGTCGCTGCAGGCAGCATGCATGGTCTCTCGTGGCGGAGACAAAAGCGACGAATGTCTGTTTCATCTCGGGGAATCACACGACATGGAAACCTGCCCCGCGGTGGAAGAGCTACTTCAACGGCTCATGGACTGGGGGCAGCTCGAAGTGTCCGAGGGAGGTAGGGAAGAACCGCAGATTTGCACGCAGTCGGCAGAAAGGAAGGCTCCCCCAACCCCTAAAGCCCTAGTAATATGTTTCACTAGGAATGTGATCAGCCCCAGGTTTGAGTACCCCCCGACAGTGCCCAAGCCGACGCCATTTTCCTATCAAAACAATAAGGCTGTCCCATGGAAATATACCCCTCCCGCTTTTGGAGAAAGGGCTGCAACCGAGGTTGACTCCTTGTCAGCCAAAGTGATCAACATTACCGGCCTTAGTGGCGTAACCCACAGTGGCCGGGTGTTCGCTCCCCCTCACTCGGCGGAATTGCCCTCCAAGGGGAAAGCACCCATGACCCAAGAATCCGCAGGCGCGACCACCCCCTCAAAAGAAGTGGATCCCCCGGTGGTAAAGGGAGCTGAAAAGAAGGAAGGTCTCCAACGAAAGGCGGAGACCTTGGAAGAGGCTCATGAGTTCCTTTGTCTCATCCAACAAAGTGAGTTTAAAGTAGTTGAGCAATTGAATAAAACTCCAGCAAGGATCTCTTTGCTCGAACTGCTCATAAACTCCGAGCCTCATCGTGCACTATTGGTAAAGGTCCTCAACGAAGCCCATGTAGCACACGACATCTCAGTTGAGGGATTTGAAGGCATTGTTAATCACATAACTACCAATAACTATATCGCATTCGCAGAAGAAGAGATTCCAGTTGAGGGGAGAGGGAACAACAAAGCTCTACATGTGTCTGTCAGATGCATGGACCATGTCGTCGCTAAGGTACTCATCGACAATGGTTCAAGTTTAAATGTGATGCCAAAGACCACCTTGGAGAAACTTCCTTTTAATGCGTCACGTCTAAAACCGAGTTCGATGGTAGTACGAGCCTTCGATGATAGTCGGCGGGAGGTGATGGGGGAAATTGACATCCCCATTCAGATAGGCCCCCACACTTGCAATGTGGTTTTCCAAGTGATGGACATAAATCCTACCTACAACTGCCTTTTGGGGAGGCCATGGATTCACGCGCTAGGAGTGGTCCCTTCAACGCTTCACCAGAAATTGAAATTCGCGGTTGGTGGACTCTTGGTGATAGTGTCAGGCGAAGAGGATATGTTGGTAAGCTGCCCCTCCTCAGCACCATATGTAGAGGCAGCGAAAGAATCATTGGAAACAACTTTCCAATCCTTCGAGGTGGTAAGTTGTGCCTCTGTGGAAACAAGTCCATTGCTACCTTGTCTCTCTAATGCGGCCCTGATGGTGGCGCGGGTAATGCTCAGGCACGGTTATGAGCCCGGAATGGGTCTGGGCAAGGACAGCCACGGGAATGCCGATGTGGTTGACATTAGGGGTAACCTGTATATATATGGGTTAGGGTATGAACCCGGGAAACTTGGAAGAAGGAATGCACCATCAAGACTCTGGGCAGATAGGGCATGGCCCGGTCATGTTAGCCAGTGTTTCACAAGTGCCGGGATAATGTTCGAGGAAGAAGTGGCGGCAATAGGAGAGGAGGCTCCACAAGATCCGCCAAGTTTCGTGCGGCCGTGCCATCCCAATTTCCAAGTGGGGAACTGGCACGTGATGAGCTAGTTAGAAGTCTATACCGCTGATTCAATGTAATTGGAGGCTATAGATTCCTTTCTCTTTTGTTTTGTGAAACCTACCTTATTAAATAACAAAGATATCTTGTTTCATCTGTTCTTGCGATTCCACCTTTTCTCATATCATTTAGCATGTTTTTGTTTTTTGTCTTGAATGGTATAGATGTGAGGATCGATCCTTTAAGGATCCTAACAACAAGGGTTTGATAATCGATTTTGACCGAGAAGTAAGTCAAACAATAAACAAAGAAGAGGAAGAGGACGTCCTTTCACCAGAGTTGGAGAGATTGATCGCTCAGGAAGAACGCGAAATGAAGCTTCACCAAGTGGAAACCGAACTGATAGACTTAGAGACCGGAGAGGGAAAGAAAGAAGTGAAAGTAGGAACCGGTATGACCGCACCTATCCGCCAAGGTTTGGTAACCCTTCTTGAAGAATATCAAGACATCTTCGCATGGTCGTACCAAGACATGCCAGGTCTGGACCTCGACATTGTGCAGCATAAGTTGCCATTGAATCTTGGGTCTTCCCCGGTTAAGCAAAAACTACGAAGGATGAGACCCGAAATGTCTTTGAAAATTAAAGAAGAAGTGAGAAAGCAGTTCGATGCGGGTTTCTTGGTTGTGGATCGATACCCGGAGTGGGTAGCCAACATTGTCCCGGTCCCAAAAAAGGATGGCAAAGTGCGAATGTGTGTAGACTATCGAGATTTAAACCGAGCCAGTCCTAAAGACAATTTTCCCTTACCACACATTGATATACTAGTAGATAATACGGCCAAGTTCGCCCTTTTCTCATTTATGGATGGTTTCTCAGGGTATAACCAGATAAAAATGGCACCCGAAGATGTGGAGAAGACTACTTTCGTCACCCTATGGGGGACGTTGTGCTATAAAGTGATGGCCTTTGGGCTAAAAAATGATGGGGCAACCTATCAACGTGCCATGGTAGCTTTATTCCACGACATGATGCATAGAGAGATAGAAGTCTATGCAGATGACATGATTGCCAAATCTCGGACCGAGGACGAGCACCTTGTCAATCTGCATAAGCTGTTTGGAAGGCTGCGGAAATACCAACTAAAACTAAACCCCACCAAGTGCACCTTCGGGGTAAATTCGGGAAAGTTGTTGGGATTTATCGTGAGCCAGAAAGGGATAGAGATTGATCCCGAGAAAGTGAAGGCCATTCTTGAAATTCCAGAGCCACGCACGGAGAAGCAGGTTCGAGGTTTCCTGGGCAGGTTGAATTACATCACGAGATTTATCTCGCAACTCACCCCTACCTGCGAGCCCATCTTCAAACTATTGCGTAAAAACCAGGCGGTCCTGTGGAATAGCGACTGCCAAGAGGCCTTCGAAAAAATCAAGCAGAGCCTTGCGAATCCCCCGGTGCTCATGCCACCTGTAATTGGAAGACCTCTTTTCCTGTACATGACCGTATTAGACGAGTCTATAGGGTGCGTGTTAGGTCAGCACGATGACTTTGGGAAGAAGGAACACGCCTTTTACTATTTAAGCAAGAAGTTTACCGCCTGTGAGATGAATTACTCGATGTTGGAAAGGACGTGCTGTGCCTTGGTATGGGCATCACATCGTCTTAGGCAGTACATGCTCAGTCATACCACTTGGCTTATTTCCAAAATGGATCCCGTGAAATACATCTTTGAGAAACCGGCTCTCACGGGACGAATCGCTAGGTGGCAGGTACTACTATCTGAATTCGATATTGTGTACATCACCCAAAAGGCGATAAAGGGAAGTGCCTTGGCAGATTATTTGGCCCAACAACCCCTCCAAGATTATCGGCCGATGCACCCTGAGTTCCCGGATGCAGACATCATGGCCCTATTCGAAGGGAAGCGGACGCATAAGGATATAGACAAATGGATTGTTTGTTTCGATGGGGCATCTAATGCTTTGGGCAATAGAGTAGGGGCAGTCCTTGTATCCCCAGATGATCAATGTATTCCTTTCACGGCCAAGCTAGGTTTCGATTGTACCAATAATATGGCTGAATATGAAGCGTGCGCCCTTGGGATTCAAGCGACCATTGATTTTGACGTAAAGCTACTCAAAGTGTATGGAGACTCGACTTTGGTAATACGTCAGTTGAGAGGACAATGGGAAACTAGGGATCAAAAGTTGATACTTTATCAAACTTATATATCTTGAAGTTAGCCGAATTCTTTGACGACATTTCTTTCCACCACATACCTCGATAAGAGAACCAAATGGCCAATGCATTGGCCACCTTGGCATCTATGTTTCAACTTGCCCCACACGGGGATCTGCCATACATTGAATTCAGATCTCGGGGCAAGCCGACACATTGTTGTGCGATAGAGGAAGAGCGAGATGGGAAACCGTGGTATTTCGACATCAAACAGTATGTCGAGAACAAAGAATATCCGCTAGGGATTTCTGACAATGACAAAAGAACGTTAAGGAGATTGGCTACTGGTTTCTTTGTGAGTGGTACCGTCCTATACAAACGAAACCATGACATGACCCCCCTGCGAAGCGTAGATGCCAAAGAGGCGAATAACATGATTGAGGAAGTCCATAGGGGTTCATTTGGGACACATGCCAATGGGCATGCTATGGCCAGGAAGATCCTTAGAGCAGGCTATTACTGGCTCACTATGGAAAGCGATTGCTGCACCCATGTAAGGAAATGCCATAAATGTCAAGCGTACGCAGACAATGTCAATGTTCCGCCACATCCTCTGAACGTCATGTCTGCCCCTTGGCCCTTTTCCATGTGGGGGATAGATGTCATAGGGGCCATCGAACCCAAAGCTTCGAACGGTCATCGCTTCATTCTCGTGGTGATAGATTATTTCACCAAATGGGTCGAAGCGGCTTCCTATGCCAATGTCACGAGGAGTGTGGTGGTCAGATTCATAAAGAGGGAACTGATTTGTCGATACGGACTCCTTAGGAAAATCATTACTGATAATGGCACCAATCTAAATAACAAAATGATGCATGAAATGTGCGAGGATTTCAAGATCCAACATCATAACTCCACCCCCTATCGACCGAAGATGAATGGGGTTGTAAAGGCTGCAAATAAAAATATTAAGAAGATTATTCAGAAGATGATGGTGCCATACAAAGATTGGCATGAGATGTTGCCTTTTGCCCTGCATGGATATCGAACCTCGGTACGAACTTCTACTGGGGCAACGCCGTACTCCTTGGTTTATGGGATGGAAGCGGTACTCCCATTTGAGGTAGAGGTCCCTTCCCAGAAGATACTAGCGGAATCGGGCATAGAAGAATCAGAGTGGGCTCAAACACACTACGACCAACTCAACCTTATTGAAGGTAAGCGTTTGACAGCCATGAGCCATGGGCGCCTGTATCAACAAAGGATAAAGAACACGTTCAACAAGAAGGTACGCCCGCGCAAGTTCAACAAGGGGGACCTTGTGCTGAAAAAGATATCCCACGCTGTTAAAGATAATCGAGGGAAGTGGGCCCCGAACTATGAAGGGCCTTTCGTTGTGAAAAGGGCTTTTTCTGGAGGGGCTCTGATGCTCACCAACATGGATGGCGAGGAGCTACCCTCGCCCGTGAACTCCGATGTTGTCAAGCGATATTACGCTTAAAATCTGGGGCAATTGAGGAAATCGTTGCATGTTCTTTTATTTTTGTGTGTTCTTCTTGGTTTCCTCCAGGGATTCCTGTCTGCTGTAATTTTCTCGTCACAGTTCTTTAAAAGAAGAGAACATGGGTTTGAGGCTTCAGTCCTCACTTTGGTTTTAAACCATATGCAGTTTGTGATAACCTGAGCCCTTTCGCTCAGTTCATGGGGTGCCCCAAGCGCTTAATTAAAACTGAACCTAACTAGCTTTCACTAAGAAGATTATTGCATTTGAAAACACTCATGCATACGCATACGCATGCATATTTTGTGATAACAGGGGCAGAATCGTCTTAGGCAACGGTCAGATGTCGAGACAAAGCTAAAGGCATAAACCAATCAAGGTAAAACGGTAATGCGGTCACGGTTCGCCGCGCAATGTCGTTTCCTACTTTCAGGTACTTATGGACGGACACAAGTAGAGGCTAGGGTCACGACCGATGGATCGTCGTCCCTTGCCCGGCTCTGGACAAACGGAAAGCACTGCCGCAAGGCAACCCAGTATCCTTTAAATTCCCAGTAATTATTACTGTTATGTCTTTAAAGTAAATATTGGATGCCTAATATACCCTGAGGGGGGTTCGAGTAAGCGAACGCCGACCCATAGAAAGGCTTATTTATTTCCTCCCAAAAAGAAAATGCAGGTTAGCTCGCCTGGGCGAGCAACCCCTACACGAAATGGGTTAAAAAGGGGGAGGGGGAAGGTTTCTGCACCAAAAACTCCCCCCCCCCATCATTCAAAAAACCTAGAGCTCACAGGGTTCATGGATTTTGCAGCCCTTAGGTCACCATTTTTTGCGTTTTTGATTCCATTTTGCTCTATTATTCATCTCCAACAAGTACCTCATTCTTGGGCTCTCTAGCTTTCCATTGATGTATTTTGGTGCTCTAAGTTGCATGTATTTGCTCAAAAACATGGGGGATTTATCCTTGGATTGTTGCTTGTTTTTGATAAACTAAGGGGTTGTAGGGGATGGCCCTAGGCCTATGGTGCATTCTGAGATAATGGGGCATGCCACATTGCCCCCATTCCGTTGATTTTCATGCTTGAACATGTGCCCACCAAGTGTTCGGTGAAATGCCTCAATGGCATTTGCGCATGATTTTGTGAAACTTAGCTTGTGAAACAAATTGTGCACATATGGCTGCCATTGTGAGTGTGGGGGCAGTTTTGTAGAAGCTAGATTAAAGTGCCAAAAGCACGACTTACGCCTAGGAATCTAAGTTTTTGGTTTTGAATGTAAAAAATGCGTGAATATTAGAACATGTTTGAGAAGTTTTTTACTAGAATTTAAACTTTCTGCCTCATGAGGAATGCCTTGCGCCTAGATAGCATGAAAAACCCTTCAATAGTATGTATATATGTAAATATATAGCATGAAATGCCTTGCAAAATGTTGAATATATATAGCATGAAATGCCTTGCAAAATATAAATATATATAGCATGAAATGCCTTGCAAAATATGAATATATATAGCATGAAATGCCTTGCAAAATGTTGAATATGTATAGCAAAAAAAATGCCTTTCAAAATATGTATATTTGTGAGTAGGTAACATAAGGAGCCTTTTAGAATATGCATATATGTGGGATGTAGCATGAAAATGCTTGTCAAAAACATACATGGATTGTGTCATAAAATTGCCTTTCACCAAAAAATTTTATGTGTGCGTATGTAAATGCATGAATATAGATATGTGTCATAAAATAGCACATGCCCCAATATGATTATTTTGTAAAGCGCATGGTGACACTCGCACCATATAATTGTTGTTGGGCTCTTGTTCGTAATGATTGGTATTTTCTTGTGAACTAACTTTCCAAATGTTTGTCCTCGCAGGAAATGGCTCCGAAAAAGCTTTCGGCGAAGAGATCTAGAAGGGACACCGCGGCTGAAGGAACCAGCGCCGCCCCCGAGTTTGATAGCCACCGTTTCAGGAGCGCCGAGCACCAGCAGCACTTTGAGGCCATCAAAGGATGGTCGTTCCATAAGGAGAGACGCATCCAGCTCAGGGACGATGAGTACACGGATTTTCAAGAAGAGATAGCTCGCCGACGTTGGACGTCGCTCGTCACTCCCATGGCTAAGTATGACCCAGATATAGTCCTGGAGTTTTATGCTAATGCTTGGCCCACAGAAGAGGGAGTGCGGGACATGCGATCATGGGTGAGGGGTCAGTGGATTCCCTTTGACGCAGATGCCCTCAGCCAGTTCCTGGGTGACCCGCTAGTGCTAGAGGAAGGCCAGGAGTGCGAGTTTAGTCAGAGGAGGAACAGGGCCGATGGGTTCGACGAAGAGGCCATTGCCCAGCTATTATGCATGTCGGGTCAGGATTTCTCTCGGACCGCTACAGGGAGGCGGGTGCGGATCATGCGCACCAACATGACCACCTTGACCCAGATGTGGATGACATTTCTGCTCAGCAATATCTTGCCTAGTGATCATAACTCTGACCTTCCTCTGCCGAAGTGTCAGCTAGTGTATGCCATCCTGACACGGATTAGCATCCATGTGGCTCAGTTGATTGCTGACGCCATCTATTTGTTTGCAGGTATGCCACCCACCAGGCACCCTCTAGACCCGGATAAGTCTAACAGAGCTCTGGGGTTTCCAGCATTGATCACGGGCCTCTGCCAGTCATTTGGGGTTCCCGTCACACCTAGTAAGGTGATCCGACTGCCAATCACCCGGGCCTTCATTGAGAAGTATTGCACGCCTAGGCAGGCGCAGGGCGATGCACCACAGGCTGCAGACGCACCACTACCACCTCACCAGGCTGATCCTGCTGGGTCATTAGGCATGAAGTGGTATCTACAGCACTTGGTTCGCCAGCAGGCGGCCAACCACCGAGGGCAAGTGCAGATACATGAGTATCTCTACCAGCTCAGCCTCAGTCAGTAGGGCCAGGGTTTCGTTCCTTTTGCGTGCCCTACTCCTGATTAGTTTAGGGCTGAGGTCGCATGGCCCAGAGATTGGCCTGAGGCCCGGGCAAGGGAGGCGCCCGCAGAGGCTCCCGACGATGCAGAGGAGGCCCGCATGGATGAGGAGATGACAGATTTGCTCAGTTTCTTGGGAGGGAACGGAGCCACATGACCATGGGATCCCCAGATTCATGTTCTTTTTTATGTTTCATTCTTTATCATTTACATGTTATTTTATTTCTATGACTTGAGGGACTAACGTTTGTTTTTTTGTTTTGATTGTCATTTGTTTTGTGCATACATTTTGTTTGGACTGGTGCGTTAGTGCTTACTTCGTTGTTGTCGATAATGTTTGTTGAAATTTCGGAACCGTGTAGAGTTTTCATTTAGGAACGTCATCCTAAAATAAAGCGAACAAACATCATGATAACACCAAGAATAGGAAAAGAAAGAGACTTTGTGAACAAATGCCATATCTGTATATAAAGAAAAGAAAAGAGTTTTTGTATATAAAAAGTGTATGAAAAGATTTTGTGTATATAAATAATGTGTGAAAAGAAATTCTTGTGTGTGAGCAATGAGTGTATATAAAGAAAATTTTTTGTATAAGCAACGAGTGTATGTTGGAAAAAGAGAAAAAAGAAATCTTTGAAAAGGAATAGAGGATTTTATATAGACCATGTTGATATAAAGAGAAAGAGTTTTTAATAATACGTGTGTATACGGAAAAAGTTTTTCGTGTATAGGATTGTAGGTGTACAGAGAAAAAGCTTTTCTCATAGATAGCAATGGATGTATAGTTTTTGCAAACATGCATAAGAAAAATGAAACAAAAAGAAAAGAGAAAGAAAGACCTCGAAGGTCGGCATGTTATGGTCATAGGAAGCACAAATCATTCATAGAGAGCAAACATATCTTTTGGAAACAAGAAACTGACGCTAAGAGTTTATTTTCCAAAATAACCGAGATAAGAATGGATGGATTCGTTGAACCAATGAAAGAACATAATTTGGAAACATTGGGTTTACTTGCGTAAATCCCAAGCCTTAGTATCACAATGCCATAAACTGGATGCTTGAGTACCCACCTAGCTGTATGCATGACTAATTTTGCACGTTATTTCCAAATCATTGTTGTTACGCGTGCCTCGTGGAGATGATATAGAAGTTTAACCCGAAACCGACACCCTGACACATGAATCTGTTTTTCCCCAAATATCAAAGTCGGGCACGCACGATGAAAAGACCATGTTGAGACACAACCTTAAGCTACTTTGAACCTTGGCCTGTGAAGAGAATCCTTATCCTTTCCCCGAAGAAAGGGACAACAGAATCTCATCAAGGGAGAGCTAATAATGAATGCTAAAATCCGAATTCCCAATCAAAGATCGGAAGAAAATGAAAAGAAAGAAATGGAAGAAATGAAAAGAAAGAAAAGAAAAGGAAAAGGAGGATTCCCGATCAAAGATTGGAAGAAAGTAAAAAGGAAAAGATTGGAGGAAAATAGAATAATTCCTGATCAATAAAGGAAAGCAAGAAAGAGAACAGAAGATCTTCGGACCAGATAAATTTTCGGCGAGGTAAATAACCGCCGGCAAAGGGAAAACCCATTTTTAAAGTGGTTCTTCCTTTGGGGTTGCCATTCAAGGTCGCTCCCGACTGGCGATGTCCCGCCCCACATAAACAAAGAGAAAAAGACCAAAACACCTAGCTTCCTCTCCAAAAACACTACCCTCGAGAAAATCCTATTGATCCGTGATCACGCGTGTAATCTTTTGGTTCGATAGGAAATCATGTGCAAAATAAAGTCATGGTACAACCATGGTTTGGAATTAGGGTAAAACACTTACATGTGTGAGTTTTTATACACCATGAGTGATTTTATTCCCAGTTTCAGTTTGACCCGACGTTTCCCCTGAATGTTCATTTAAAAGCTAAACGTTGACATTCTACCCTTCATTTTCGGTTACAAGGAAAATTACTTTTGGCATAAGCATATTGTTTCTCGAAAATATGGTGCTCTCGTGAATGATTTATTTTTCCTTGCTAAAGCATGTTCGCCTTTTAGGTGAAAGAACCCGGTGGGCCATTCGGTCCAAAAATCAAATCAAATCTTATTCGGAGCCCCATGAATTGATTGTCATTCATGCATCCTCCACCATCGAGTCCGGAGCCCCACGAATTGATTGTCTAGTGCTATTCGTGCATCATCCACCATCAAATCTTATCCGGAGCCCCATGAATTGATTATCATTCATGCATCCTCCACCATCGAGTCCTGAGCCCCACGAATTGATTGCCTAGCGCTGTTCGTGCATCCTCCACCATCAAATCTTATTTGGAGCCCCATGAATTGATTTCCATTCATGCATCCTCCACCATCGAGTCTGGAGCCCCACAAATTGATTGCCTAGCGCTGTTCGTGCGTCCTCCACCATCGAGTACAGAGTCCCACGAATTGATTGCCTAGCGCTGTTCGTGCGTCCTCCACCATCAAGTCCGAAGCCCCATGAATTGATTGTCATTCATGCATCCTCCACCAACGAGTCCGGAGCCCCACGAATTGATTGTCATTCGTGCATCCTCCACCATCTTATTCAGAGCCCCATGAATTGATTGCCTAGCGCTGTTCATGCATCCTCCGTTATAAAGTACGGAGCCTCCGGTGAGGGGAAAATACGTTTTTTGTTATTTTCCCAATCGGTTCCTTCACCAAACATGTGTATACGTATATACATTATGTTATTTGTTTGTTTGTTTTGTTTTGTGTTGTGCAAAGAAAGAAGAAGAGACGAGAGTCACTTAATTCAAATTGTTTTGGGTTGGAACTATTGTGATTGAGATCAATTAAATCCCCATGATGGGCAAAGGATGGCCTTCAGGGGTCATCATAGATTTGTTACGGAAAAGGGCTAAGACGGACGAAATCAGTGTTTTATTTTTGCTTTCCTCCTATCTCCGATAAAAGGTAAGTAAAGAGGGGCAATTGTCATACCCTAATTTCGTCCGGGGACCATTGTTTGATGGCATACAACCTTTGCTTGACTGCTTAGAGGTACGTGGCACCCATTGTTGCACAATACGTGAAGTTTCGTAACATGCTGGAAATCAAAAGGAAGCATTGTTACACAATCTGTGAGGTTCCGTAACATTCCGAAAGCCAAAAAAGGGATGATTACGTAATCCGTAAGGTTCCATAACATTACGGAAGGAAAACAAGTATCGTTGCGGAATTCGTAAATTTCCGTAACGTTACGGAAAAAGAATCAGCAAAAAAGGCAGGGGGTGTATTTAGTAAATATGGGGGTGCAAATAGCAACCAGGCCCACTTGGGCCTTCCAGGATGTTCCTCCAGAAGGTGGTTGTTTCTGGAGAAAGCAACCTAGCTCGCTTGGGCGAGCTGGGTGGCAAGCTCCTCCCTCATTTTCCTATAAATAGGGGGAGGAGTGATGGAGAAAAACGTTCAGCCCTCCCGGTATCTTGGGATCACTTGAAATTAGTGAAAAAAATCGTTTCCGTGAAGAAAATCGACGCCGAGACGCTTCCGTAACGCGTCCGAAACGTTTCTGTGGGTAATTCCATGAAGATTTTCCGCCATCTTTTGTTCATTCTTTGTCGTTCTTCGGTCTTCAACCGGTAAGTTCCCGAAATCAAACTTTTTAATTCATTCTATGTACCCTTGGTGGTCCCCACTTGTTTCATGTACTTTTATTTTCATTTCATTTACTTTCCGTACCCCCTTTTGACGTACTTTAGTCATTTATTTAAGTCATTTTCTCGCCTAATCAAAAATAAAATAAATTTTCACCGATCATTTGAATTGTAATATCCGTTAATTTCTGTTAAAATGAAATCCGACCGTTCGGTTATGCCGTAACCACGTTGGAAATCCAAAAAGAGGTAAAATAATAATATAATAATCAAAAAATATCTTTTAGTAAAATAAAACAAAAAAATCAATCAGATGTTTCACTTTGGGATTTCTCTTTCTTAATTGAATTGACTAATAACTTAAGTGAAACTTAGGCTAAAATCAATTCACAAAATCAGGCTTTGTCCGCAAAAATCACTGGAAAAAAACGTTTAAATGTCCAACGCCTCAACTTTTCTCACCATGTAAAAATGGATCATTTTAAGGTCCAACGCCTTAAATGACCACCTTCCAAGTGAAAAAGAATCACTTGATTCGCCCCTTTTCGAAAGAACTACGTAGGTCTGATTTCCTCTTCGATGGAGGGTACGTAGGAGCAAGAGCCCCGCTTTTGTCGACCTCAAAAATAGAAAAGGAAATAAAAGTTTAGATACATAATTTCACACAAATCTAATCTAAGGTTGTTGTCCTTTGGGACAAACGTGAGAGGTGCTAATACCTTCCTCAAATGTAAAGATAACTCCCGAATCTGGAATATTCTTCATGACCGGTTTCCTTTGGTTTTTCTAACGTTTTCCTTTCAATAAACATTGGTGGCGACTCCGCGTATTTTCCTCCTTTGGAAGACGCACCCGTGAGCCTCGCCTCGCTCACCCGCAAAAGGGTAGGTTGCGATAGTAAGGATGCACATGCCAAAGTTGAGTATGTGAAAAGATTGTATGACCAAGTGAATGTGCAAATTGCAAAGAAGAATGAAAGCTATGCCAAGCAAGCCAACAAGAAAAGGAAGGAAGTGGTACTTGAACTTGGTGATGATCTTGGACATTTGAGGGCAAATGTTTTCCAAGAAGGAGGGAATGATGAGAATCCTGAAACTGGCCAAATACAGGGTAAAGGCCCAAGTGGAGAAGGGCGAAGGCCCAAGTGGAGAAGGATAAAGCCCCCGAGTGGAGAAGGATAAAGGCCCAAGTGGAGAAGGATGAAGGCCCGGAGGCAGAGACACTATCAAGACTATTAATTGTTGCTGAAGGCCCAGATTAATTTGAAGGCCCAAGTTAAATATGTTTTTTAGTTATAATTTTTATTTATTGTAATTTTGGCCCAAACTGTTTAGAAGGCCCATGTCTATTTTTATCTTTTGTTCATATACACTATAAGTATTGGTTTTTGTTTTCAATAAAAAAAACTTTTGTCATTTTCATAAAATTTGGTGAGAGCTTTTCTCTGGGTTCCTTGTTGAACCAATCTCAGACTTATCAAGGTAATCCTTGTGGCGTCTACCCTCACTTATCTTCCTTCACCGGAAGTGGCGTCTACCCTGACTTATCTTCCTTCACCGGAAGGGGCATCATCCAAACTCTATAACCTGTATCAAGCGATTCGCCCCGTAAGGTTCACATCAACATCCCCATACATGAAAATGTTTCAGACTAGGCTTTCGCCCAACCCAAAGCTCATAAGGTGTTTTGGTAGCTGCCTTGGTTGACACTCTATTTATAATGTAAGTTGTATTCTTTAGTTCCTCTCCCCAAAGTGAATTTGGTAAGTTAGAATGACAACTCATGTTTCTTACTATATCCTTAAGAGTTATGTTTCGTCTTAAGAGTTATGTTTCCTCTAGGCACTTGGCAAAAGGCCCCAAACATTTTTCACTTGAACCGTCATATCTGCGATAGTATTTACCACCATGGTCAGATTTGACACAATTTATTCTTTTGTTGAGTTGATTTTCAACTTCAACTTTAAATTTTTTGAACACATCAAGAGATTGTGAATTTTCATGTATAAGAAACAAGTATGCATATCTAGAGTAATCGTCTATGAATGATATAAAATATTGTTGACCATTCCATGAAGATGTATGAAATGGCCCACACATGTCTGTATGTATTAATTCCAAGACATCTGTAGCCCTATATGCACTTAATTTCTTGCTTTTGGTCTGTTTACCTTTAATTCATTCAACACAAAAGTCAAAGCTTGTGAAATCAATGGAATCCAAGATTTAGTTTGAGTCGTTCAACTCTGTTCTTAGAAATGTGACCTAAGCGCTTTTACCTTAATGCTCCTGAGTTTGTATTATCAATTCTACACTTAGTTCCATGCAATTCTACATTAAAGTATTCAACATAGGAAGCTACAATATCAAGTAAATATAGATTATCATTAACCAAGAGTGAATCAGTTCCAACAATATCTGAATTAAAAGATAACCTGAACACATTATTTCCAAATGAACACAAATAACCCAATTTTTTCAAATAAGAAACTAAAACCAAATTCCGTCTAAATGATGGTATAACAAAAGTGTCTTTCAAATCCAAATAAAAACCAGTACATAATAATAATCTAAAATGTCTTGTAACTTCCACCTCCACCGATTTACCATCTCCAACAAAGATGCATATTTCATAATCAATTGGCTTTCGGTAGCTTAGGCAACCTTGCATTGAAACACTGATGTTAGTAGTGGCATCAAAATCTAACCACCAAGTATTTCTAGGTACTGAATCTAAGTTGACCTCAGAACAGACCAAAGTAAGAAACATATTCTTCTTTGCATGCCAAGCTTGATATTTGGTACATTTCTTCTTTACCTATCCAGGCTTACTGCAAAAGAAATAGTTGTCACCTTGATTTTGTTTCTTTTGTGCTGGACCCTTAGCAGCTTCATTCTCAGGCTCTTCAGTTATTTTTCTTTTGCCCTTGTCTTTGGAGTTACTCACAACATGAGCACTTTCAATCCTTTCTTGCTTCAACCTTTCCTCTTCTTGCACATAGTATGAAATGATCTCTTTAAGAGACCATTTCTACTTTTGACAGTTATAAGAGATCTTCAATTGACTAAGATGTGAAGGTAGAGAAATTAGCACTAAATGAATAAGAAGTCTTCTGATAGGTCACGCTTTAGTTCCCTTAATTTTGAAGCAATATTTGACATTCCCATAATGTATTCCCTTACATTTCCTTTACCTTGATACTTCATGGAAATCAAGTTTGAAATGAGAGTACTTGTTTCCGCCTTATCGCATTTTGCAAAGTGCTTTTCAATTTCAGCAAGTAATTCTTTGGCACTAGTTATGTCATCTGAAACAGTGCCCCTAAAGACCTCAGGAATGCCGCGCTTAATGATTATAAGACTTACTCATGCGATTTGAGTGATCCTACTTCTCATGAAGTTTCCTCTATTTAGAGGTACTGGAATCCGTAGGAGAAAGGAGTTTCTCAATCCTTAATGCAAGGTCTAGATCCATTTAGCCAAGAATAATTTGCATGTTCTCTTTCCAGTCCTTAATATTTGTACCATTAAGAATCGAAACCGAATTCATATTAGCAGATATAGAAGCAACAACTGAAAAGATCAAAACAAATAATACAATAAGCTCACATAACAATTATCAATGCATTTAAATAGTGGTATATCTCATCTCAAGATATCTAGTGCACCATGGATATCAAGTCTTTGGACAATAGTATTAATTGCAAGTGATATCCTTGTTGTAATGTTCAAACGTTGATAATAAAAACATATCAAATAACAAACCCATCTTTTGATGTGACTTATTATTCACATGCAAAACCTCATGTTTAACATCCCAAGTGTGTATGTAAATTAGTTAAATGGTAACTTTCCTTTGGGTCAATCACCATTCATATAAATAATCACACACGTTAACATTTCTCATGAACAATCTACACAAGAGAGGTCACTTTGGTGATATCTTGATTCAATTAGCTCATTTAAATGTTAAACAATTAAAATGATATATTGTAGCCAAACTGTGAACATTGATTCACCAAATCCAAAATTAAAACATTTCTAGAGTAAATTGGTTTAACTTTATTTATTTATTTATTTTAAATTTTAGAAGCCCATGATTATTATTTTAATTTACTGCAGCGGCATCTAAAAGTAAGAACAAGCACAAAATTTAGATGAGTGGTGCATTTAAATTTTTACCTATTATTCCATATGAAATATGTACATGATACTCATAAAAGGCATAATCTATTAACACATCGAATTGCTATGCCTGCACCCTCTTGCAATGTTGCTCTACATGTGTTATATTGATTTATTGTTATGAAGTATCATTTACCACTTGTGAATTTTTCATGCTTATAACAAGTAAATAACATTACAAAATCATTTTCATGTAACATATCCATATTTCCAATCATGCAATATAATCTACTATACAATTGTTATATTAATTTGATGTTATCAATCACCCTTTATATCATTGTTCATTCTGCAGTAATGTGATAATCTTATTTGTTTCCTCAAAAGATATTGTATCTAATGTGCGTATATTGTCCAAACATCATACATGAATCAAGTATGAGTGACTCTACAAATGTTGGGATTCAATCAATCAATATCACTAATGGTATATATACAATTAGTCTTTCATGACATATATGCCCTTAGCCATAATTTTATATTGATTAGACGACTTTAATATTTTGGCTAATAATATAATGACCATAACTCATTCAATTATATATATATATATATATATGACTCAAAATTGCTAACATTGCAATCATATATAAACAAGATAGTTAAAAAAAGAATAAGAAATAATGAGAAGGTAACATGGTTGCATAAATTGAAAGACAAAGAAAACACTTATAAGTAAAAGAATCTTTTAAACATCGACTCAATAGGTAATAAACCTTTTATTCAACACTGCATGCTTCTATACATAAAACTTTTAAAATATATACCACCATGTTTGTGAGCACCCAATTATGCATTTTTTTTTACCAAAGTAAACACAATTTGCCCATGTCACTATGTCAGTACCACAAGCATATTAATGTCACAAGAAAATTGAACATAAATTTTTTATGTTTAAACTTGAGTAAACCAATAATACTAACATAGTAGTATTAGACTACAATAAACATTATGGGAAAGGGAATAGATACAAGTCTATTAATGAGAGAAGTATTATAATTCTTTATTATTTCTTAAAAAACACCAACATTTCTATCATATTAATATATAGGCTGTAATGTGAATATTTTCAAGGGTTTATCTTTTTCCTATATAAATTAAATGAAGGAGGTGCCTCGGAAACAACAGAAGCATGTCATGGTGGGTTGCGATGGGTCGTGACTGGAGTAATAGGGGGAGTAACAACAAAAACAGAGGGAACAAAGTTGATTTTGTGTTTTACGAATGGATCTGACAGATGAGTAGGAGAAATAGAGCAACTACACAAACTCCCTCTGATGTCGACGACTAGACCACATCTAGTGAGTGTGATGGAGATCGTGCGCAAAAGAAAGAAGAAGCACTGCTATGCAAATTAGGATCTTCAATTTGCAAACAAGGAGCATCTTTTTCCTTTTTCCCACTTTTCATTGTTATTTTTAATTTGAAATTGTTGTTTTGTTTTTATTTTCTATTGTTAATTAGTTGAATTAATAAAATAATATATTTAAATCCAATAAGTGGATGGCTAATGGGTGTATAACACTATTTGAGTGTTTGCATATCTTTAAGTGTTATTCAAGGTGGACTGTGGCAAACAAATTGTACTCTTAAGAAAAATATATTCAAGAATGTAACTTCAATTTGATAAGCAATATCTAATTAATTGCTCACAATGCTAACGGACGAGATTAATTTTAAATTATGTCAACTTTGTTGTGATTCACTCCATAACCACGTTCTCACAAGAATATGCCTCACACAATTGACAAAAATAACAGAACCGGCAACTACTTACCATACTATATGTTAAGTGCTTGATTAATATCATAAGAGAAATTAAATTTAAATTTATGTGATATAATGAACTAACTTAATTAATGCTATAATAACACATTTTGGAGCACGTTTCGGAGTGATGTTCATCTTAACTCTCTTGACTTGGTGTATAAGAATTTTGAGTCTTGAATCGGGCACACTTTAGGTTTATTTCAAGCATTTATATTATTAATGAAATTGTTAATTTATAACTAAAAGAATTATGTTAGGGGATCAAAGGAATTTATCTCAATTGAACACAATCAATCTTGTAAGGGGAAGTTGCTGTAAATCTCTTGGGACATTGTTATAATACTAATTATAGTTCAATTTTTATTAGAGAAACGATTATGTTAATCGTATGAACATTTAATTTTGTTGAACAATTCAATTTTTTTATTTTATTTTATTTACTTGATTATTCTCATATTAAAAACTGTTAAAGATTATTGCTGAATAAAAATAAAGTTAATAATTTATTATTTTCATTTTATTTTTGGCAACACTAAAGAAAAAAAAAATAGTAAAATTGATTTTTACTACTCTAGGGGAGACATTTGACATAGGTTAAAATGGAGATTCTACATTTTTTCTAGGATCCATGTTGATCCTACTCATGTAAAATAGAAAACACTTTTTACATTAAAATTATAACAAATGTAGAAATGTGTGACTTTCTATGTACATTTGTTATAAACTTATTTGAGATAGAGTATCACATTTTTCATTTTCCATTCAAAGCAAAACCGATAAATACAAAATTATCAAAAACCACAAAGTTCATATTTGTTTTGTAGTTAAAAATGTAGTAGTGTGCATTCCAATGTAAATTCAATAGATAAATAGAAATGAACGCCAAAACAAGAGTACGTCGTGATCGGTTAGCAAAACTAATTTTATCTCATTGGGGTAAAAAACCATCAAAAACCACAAAGTGCATATACTTCAATTTTTATATTTTCTCATTTAAATACTCAAAAAAAATATTTTAAAAAGGTGATTTCATTTTCTTTCTTATTTTTTTACAAGTATCGTACATAATACTTTGTAAACAAAATTCTAAAAAGATAGCTAGATTTAATAAAGATGATTGACTCAGAAGTTTGGATTCCTTGTCATCAACTGATTATTTTAAAAGCATAAATTATTAAATGAAAAATCACTATTAAATTTATATTTAAGATATTTATCCATATATTTGTCCAAGAAAAGGTAATTGTACTCGTATAAAAGACAGAAAGAACACGATGGGAGATTTCACTTACTTGCATGAAACCCAGAGGCACCACCTAGGTCAAGTGTTGTTGCCCTAGCACAAAATAAACCGAAGACACAATGAAAGAAGACAACCCAAGTAAATGAGTTCTGTTAGAAGCCATTAGTTTGGTGCACATCACAATGTATTCAACAATTCCAAATTTATAACCCAAATTAACATGGGTATAATTGGGTTGGTGTAGCTTTCCTTTCAAGCATTTTGTTATGTTTCTCTTCGGCTCGATGTTTGACATTGATGAACCACATTGTTTAGCCATTGGACTTCTTATAGCCAATAGCTAGTATCCTGATCGATCCGTGTAATTACACGGGTCGGGTTGCTCTATACGTTTATGTTGAAAAGTCACTAAATTATATTTTTAGACAAGAAGAATGCTAGTAATTAAGATTTATTTTAGCATTTTTTTAAAATTCTTTACTACCTCTTATTCACAATGTTTGTATTTTTAGCCTATGAAAAATAAAATCTAAAATGACTTATGTTCTTAGTTTTTAAAAAGATATTTAAACATTTATTTCAATTTTATCTTCTAATAAATATTAAATATTGTTATTTGGAAAGACTTAATAATAGATTTATCGATTATTTTAGAAATGAAACTGACTCATCAAAATTTGTAATTTCTAATCTAATTAAGTACAATAAAAAATAAAGAGAGTATTAAAGAAAATGTTACTAGTATTCCACTTTTAAGACAATATTACTTTGGATTCCCATATAAAAAAAGTCCAAATTTAGTTGACTGAAATTTAAGAAAATTTTAAATAATGAAACGTTATTTAATGTCATTATTTAAAACATATCCTTATGTTAATTCATATGAATAACACCTCCATTAAATGTAATTAAGGATAGTTTAGAAAAGATATTTTTGTTATGAAATCGATAAAATTCAATGAGCTTAACTAATGTCATTAACCTTACTTAGTGTGAAAATAAGAAATTTTGTTTATATTTAAATTCAAAAACAATAAATAATAATATTAAAATATAAAATATTTAAGTTCAAAAGCAATAAATAATAACATATGTAGTTACGTGAAAAACTCGTTTAATGCCTTGAAAATATAAATACTATTAGATAAAATAACACAAATAAATTTAACTTCAAATAAAAAGTAAAGTTCAATTAAGTATTATGTCACATTATTTATTAATTTGAACAAATTGTCTCACAATTGTTTTGATTTTGTTCTTATTTGTTTTATTATGTGTCTTACATTTGTTATTCTAGTTGCAACTATTTTTTATATTGTTTAATTATTATCGACATTAAAGATTTAAAGATTTTAATTATAATTATAATTAATATTTTATATTAATTCTACACAGATTTTTTTTTAATTTGCATTACAATATATATAATAATATATATTTTCTAAATTATATTCATTCTAATTTAATATATATTATATGAATTAGAAAATTAGTGTATTAGAAAGAAAATAAAAAGTTAAGAAAAAATTGAGAAGAAGAAAAAGTTAAATTTAAGGTACACTCTCCTGTTCAAAATGGAGAGGCTTAACGCCTTCATACTTCAGTTCATTAATGTGGATGGTGTTTTTCTATTTTTGCAATGGAGTAAAAAAGAATAATAGTAAATAATTACTTTTATTTTTGAATGTGTAATTTACTAATAAATGCATCATTATAAAATGAAAATACAAAATTTAATCTCCGGAAATATAAAAAGTGAGATAAATATATTTGGACATTAACTTGTGTTTGTCATTGTTAATAAGATAGTTTACGTGACACAAATGAATGAATTTGTTACTGAAATAATTACCAACGAGGTCATGCTAACTAGATTGTACAAAAATGTCAATAAGATATCATTTTTAGACGTAAATGTCAATAATTTTTTATTGCACGAAAATGTCAATATCTTTTTATTGGAGGAAAATGTTAATAATTTTATTTTGATCTAAATGTCTATATGTTTTATTGGACCAAAATGTTAATAAGTTATCATTATTGGACAAAAATGTTACTAATTTTTTATTGGACCTAAATATCAATATGTTTCTATTGGACTAATTTGTTAGACCAAAAATTTCGTTTCATTTAAGGGTAAAATATAATTTTTGGATAAATTTTTGTCATTTTTATCGTTACAAGAATAACACTACAATAACCACTTAAAAACTATATTAGCAAACATAATTTAAAACAAACATAATAATAATGACAATATTGATTATCAATCATAAATTGTCTATCACAATAGAAATTATTCAAAATAAATATTGTACCAAAATAAAACATTGTAGTAGTGTACCAATTATTACAAATTTTTTCAAATTACCCTAAAAGATAAATATATCCCATATTTCACTTGTTTGAATCTTAACTATTTTATTAACGGTGATGGACGAAAGTTAACGGTTATATATATTTGTTGCGCTTTTTACACTTTGGTTGTATTTTCATCTTTCAATAGACATATTTGTTAGTGAATTACACATTTAGGGAACAAAGCGACTATTTATCCATTCATATTCCTAGAAAGTGGGAAGATGAAAAGTCAATAAAATATTATATGACAAATATATTCCTATGTTGATAATTAGAGATGACCATGTTGGTAATCATTTCAGTCACAAATTCATCCTCGTGTGCCATGTAGGTTATTTTATTAACGATGACAGATGAAAATTAACAATCATATATATATATATATATATATATATATATATATATATATATATATATATATATATATATTTGTCACACTTTCTACACTTTTGGGAATTAAATTTTGTATTTTCATCTTTCAGGGATGTACTTGTCAGCAAATAACACATTCAGGGATAAAAGTGAGTATTTATCCTTAATTCAAATAGTTTGAGTTAAGTAATTTTTGTATTTGAGTCAGACACAAACTGAACTAATCAAACCCATTAAGTTTTGGACTAGGTCACAGGTTTTAATATTTGAACCCATTGATCCATTGACTCGTTTATTATTAATATATCCAATATATAATATATATTTCTAAATTTTTAAATAATCAAATACTATTGACTATTGATTACATAGAATTATCAACTTGAATTGAGTATGGATCAACGCATCCTTAACCTTCAAGATCAAAGCGACAAGGATTTTATTGATCAAAATCACTTCATATGAGCTTCTAAAAATATTTCAAATCTATTTACAAATAGTAGATATCGTAATGTATCATTGGTTTTGGTAGAAAGAAGTGTTTGAAACTCATCTTCATTATGCTTATTGAAACTCCTTTCGAATATGATATGGTTAACTTTTCACACTACTGGAAAAAAGGCCTTCTACGACGGTTGCAACGTACATTCATAGACGGTTTTGAATCGTCTTTGAAACCACCATTGTTGAAAGCCTTTACTGATGGTTCTATAAAAAACCATCTTAGAAAAAGATACCCTTCTAAGAAGGTTGTTAGCTAAAAAGTCTTAGAAGGGTACTCTTCTAAGATGGTTTTGTTGTAAGGACCGTCTTAGAAGGATATGCTTCTAAGAATCGTGTTAGAATATATTTTTTTTAAGAAAATTTAAAATTAGTGAGATTTCTAAGATGATTTTCTGAAAAAACTATTTTAGAAAGTCTACTTTCTAAGAGTATTTTTTAGAAAACTGTCTTAGAATGTCTTTTTTAAAAAAGAAAAAAAAAGTTAAAAAAATTGAGGATTTTAAGACGATTTTTCCAAAAACAACCGTCTTAAAAGAGTACCATTTTAAAACGGTTTTTCAAATAATCTTCTTAGAATGTATTTTTTTTAAAAAAAAATTAAAATAATAAAAATATTATCATTAAAAAATTGAACATCTTAAACCAGTAATGATCTGATTAGAAATAAATTACAAATTTCACCTATAGTGGACCGATTTTAATGAAAACTGATTTTAAAAAAGAAAATATATTTGTACAAAAGATTTGTGCATAAGAAGAAATTATATAACAATATTCTCTTACAACATTTTTACATAATCTCTTAAACCCAAGGGTCCATTACATTTGACAGGTCAAGAACAACCAAGCACACAAAAACTAACATATAAAGGTTGAAAACCCAAAAGAAAAAACAAATGCCTTTTCTAACTCTTCTTTTGAAATTCTGCATAGTTGATACTTTCCTTTGCTAATGATATGTTATTAATTAAGGATAATGCTTACTTATAGTCTAAACTAAATATGAAAACACAAAGGGTGTGTTAGAAAGCATCAGGTAAAGGCCTGCCTTCCAAGAATGACTTGAATAGCACAAGTGATATTTCAGGTTGTGAGAAAAAGGGCTTCATGGGAGGCACCTCTAACAATAGCAAATGAATCCATCCACCAACCTAAGTTTCATTAACTCGGATTAGTTTCTAATATATAATACATATAATTTGGATTATGTTAAAAAATGGTGCTACTTCCAAAGAAATTGCTTTCTACTATTGCTGTGAATGCAAACATAATATGGTTCAGAGAAAAAATCTGCATATTAACTAGTAATGGACCAAAAATATAGTCACCAATCAGTCCGATGAAGGCTTCTGACCTCTTATAAACCAATATTTCTACAACAGTTTCTCACTAATTCAAATTTGTAAGATTTTAATCTAGCGACATTTGACTCAGATTCTTCATTTTCTCTTCTTTTTAAAAGAACTCATGTCAAACATAACTTTAAAGATATTTAAAAAAATAGGATTAGCCTTTTTTAATTAAGAATATGCTAAAAAAGCATAACTCCATAGAAAGTATTTGGATATTAAGGAGAAATGAAACAAAAAAAAGAATGGTTCCGAAAGCTACCTTAGTAATTAATATACATACCCGTTGGCCTTCAAATCATACTCTATAAGGGATTGTTGAATTCAGTCCTAATTTTCTTGTTAACTTCTAAGCTAAGGTACGACTTCCAGTCAGTGGAATTACATAATCTTGATTTCCAATGTAGCAAGAACAATGCACATGGTTATGATAAATTTTATCACAAAAATATACCAACATAATAACAATTAAGGTTGTCGAGAAACAACTTTTGCAAAACCTTGAATCATTAGGTAAAGACCCATGAATAGCTTTATAAATAGCATGCCCTTTGACCCATTTGGTTAACAGTATAGCACTTCATCCATGATCTCATACAACAAAAAAAAACATGCATAGGGAAGTAAAAGAGCGGTAGAAAAACAACCTAAAGTTCTTAATTTTTACTAGCTTAGCACATAGAGCAATAGACAAGCATCCATTCACTTTGTTTCTGTATTTACTACAGTCAACAACTAGTCATACACTAAAGAACAGTGGCAATTCTACTAGCATCCATGAAAATTCATATTCCATGCAAACAAGTTCATTACACAAAGCAAAGAAAGTCTACAAAATTGGATTCCCAAAAGCCTTCTAATTAATAAAGGAGCAAAATAATAATGAGAATGTTACAGTATTTAAAACTCAGTAAAAGTCCTTACTCAAGACATCAACCCATTTTCAGGTGACATCGACCTCGTGGGAGAGAAGATACACCAGCGCCGAAGAAAGACGTCGTAGGAGAAACCAAAGAAATAGGAAATACCATTGAGTGAATCTTGGGAGAATTTTTGCACGGAGGAAGGGGAAGGGGAGTCTTTGATGGCATGGGGTGTCGGAGAAGAAGGAGAAGCAACCGTGCCAGATGGAGGCGAGGAAGGAAAGGGGGGTGTCGTGGAAGATGCCTCAGTGGAAGCAGACATGTGGTAGAAGGGGAGTTGGAGAGTGAGAAACAAGGAGTTAGAGGATGAGTGGGAAAGTGAGAAACGAGAGCAAGGAAAGGGGGAGATAAAAATAAAAACACAAACTTCTAATTCAGTTTTACGAAGTCACTTTGTTGAGAGAAAAATGTCTTTGTGTGTGTGTGTTATCATTAATTGTAACCATTGAGTGGTGTAACATCCCATTTTTTTCATAAAAATAAATAAATAAATAAATATAGAGCAAATAATAGGCTGAGTACCCTAGGTATAAATAATTATGTTAAGTCAGGTGCCTCCTCTTCGCCTCATTTTCGTTTTTCTCTTTTCTCCTCTGAAAACTCTTTCTTTTTCCCGCAGCCCACCAAACCTGTATCAGAAAAATGATGATCTCGAACTCATTCATTGTTGGATCGTCTTGAAATTTAAGCAGCACGTTCGCAATCCAATTCCGAGCATTCTCACCATTGGGAATTGAAAAAACATGTCAGAGCTAAGAGAAATACCCTTCACACCGTAACTTTCTCTTTTCCCGCAGAAACCCAAAACAGTCTTAGTAAAACTATGATTCCGGTTTCGTTAACCGTTGAATTTTCATGAAATTTGGATATGTTGCTCGAAATTCAGTTGCACACACTTTCAACGTTTCGATTTGCGAGATAATATTCGTGGAGGGAGAAAAAGGAATCAAATGAAGACAGTACAAGTGAAGGCTTCAATCCCTTCTCCGTCTCTTTGACGTTTGGGAACTCTATCGGAGTAGTCGAAGGAAAAACTGGAGGAATCTCAGGGAATCGCTAGAGATGCCGCTATCACTATCGGAAGACACGTGAGTCCGCTTAGAGGTAAGGGTTGAGTTATTCACAATTGCGGGTTAGTGAGAACATGTGTAAGGATCCTTAGAGGATTAAATTGGGGTTTTATTTTGGGATGTTTATTAAATTGCAATTTTTCCTTTATCATTATAAATAAATATTGATGTTCTGATGAGAATTGCTTGATAAATTGTGCTCTTCATATTTGTATATTTCGATCTATGATTTTGATATAATTGTGTAATATTATTTGAGGGGTTTTAGTCCCCACGTTGTGATAGTCTTTTGTATAAATTATTATATTTAGGATATGAAATGATGATTCAAATTACAAGTATGTGGTGAATTGAATACGTGATGAATGATGGAATACATGTATATTGAGATGTGTATTGTGTTGTGAGCTATGAATTGTGCAATTACACAACTGTAAGACCCTTTAAGGGGGACGAGTTTTGCGCGACGAGTATTGTGATGAGATCCAGTGTGGGAACCTGACGAGTTTAATCACAAGCGCGACGAGTTAAAATGATTATGATAATAATTGAGTAGTTGTGTGTATTGCATAGTTTATAGGTAAAGTGAATATGAATCACGAGGTGTGACAACATGCTATTTTGAGATTATACCATTGTAATTGTGATTGAGTGTATGTGATAAACTGAGTATGCACGTGATTGAGATGTTGCGTGCATTGAGTTGTAAACTGTGGATTGTAGAATCACACGACTATAAGACCCTTTAAGGGCGACAAGTTAATGCTAAGACCCTTTAAGGGCGACGAGTTAATGCTAAGTCCCTTTAAGGGTGACGAGTTAATGCTAAGACCCTTTAAGGGCGATGAGTTAATGCTAAGACCCTTAAAGGGCGACGAGTTAAAAATATTTGAGAACAATTGAGGAGTTGTGTGTTTTGTACAGTTCATAGATAGAGTCTGTGTGCTAAAATATTTTCTGGGTTGGACCTGAATCAGGAGGGAGAGGCTCTAACAGACTCTTCAGAGTGTAGGCCTTGGGGGTCACCCAGTATGAGTGCTCCTTTAAGCCTATGTTGATCCCATATGGTTGGAGTATTCTTGCAAAACACTATGACCCTGACTGGTCTCCCAATGATATTACCTAGTGAGAGTGACTTGACTTGCTAGTGTGTGGTTTGTCTTGTCATGTACTCCTAGGTGCCCGACGTGGTTTTTCACTGACATGATACCACATTGCATATAAGATTGAGTCTTAGCATAACTGTTGCATAACTCTTGTGTATTGATTGATATTGATTGACTTGATGATATTGTGTTTTGATCCTTGAGTACGTGAATGTTGTGATAATGAATGAAATGTGTGGTGTTGCAATGTAATGTTGTGCGATAAAGTGGTGAAATAACGTGAGTGATGCTTAAGTAAGTTGTATTTTGCTTATATGATATTTATACCTACATGTTATTTTGTTTCTCTCCATTAATTAGGAATGCGATAACTCACTCCCTATGTGTTATTTGTGTTTGGATCCTGTGATGATCTTGAACTTTATGTTCGGGGGAGCAAATGAATAGGTGGATGACTATGAAGAACCTCATGCTAGAGGACACGGGAACACAACGCTCTGATAGGATGTGACATTAGGATATAGGTTCTATATTAATTGTATGAAGCTTAGAGGACCTTGTTTGAGCCGAAATAATTTATTAATTATTTGAACAAGTTTTATTTTGATGTTAGAAAGGTGAATGTGAGCCTTCTGCACTCTTGAAAGGCTTGTATTTAAATGTGTTTTAAAAACTTTTAATTAATTTTGATTTATTATTTCTTTTATCATTAGTACATATATGTATGGGGTAGAGGGTGTCACATTTAGTGGTATCAGAGCAGGTTGAACCTTTCGGCCAGTGTGTTATGTGCTTATCATATTCTGGTGTGCACTCTGTGTAGTTATTTATGACTAGTTTTGTTGAACATGCTTGAATTATTAATTGTATTTTCCTTTGCATGATTAAATGAGATTGAATGATGCTTGTAATGTGTGTTGCATCCTTAATGTCTGCTATACCATAAATCCACTGTTGAGTCATGAGTTATGAGACTGGCCATCTCTATAATTCATGAAGTGTGGTAGGATGTCATGGCAAGCTGTTAAGTGATACAAGTGGTCTTGAAAACTTGATGTGTGTGGTAATGTTGTCAAAAACCTTGAACTTGCAGGTGTGTTGTGAATAAGTGTGTTTAATCGATGTGTTAACACGTGTTGGCTAATCCTTTTTTTCCTTAGTGCGTTATCATAAACGGGATTGTTGAAACTTGTGATTTGTTAAATACATCCTTAGCGACTATTCAATTCTTTATTCATATATGTATGTTATATACTGGTTATAGGAACCATATAATTCCGTGTATGCTTTTAGTATGGCATTTGGCCTTAATTGCATAGATAGTACTGTTGTTTGTGATTTCTTATTCTTAGTGATGCTGATACTCTATAGTTGAGTGACTCATATCAAGATATATTTAATAGGGAATACTCTTTTGATCATACCTTCTAATTCTAGTGCAACCTATTCTTATGTTGCGTGCTTAAGTCAAGTAATTTGATTACACTTGAAAGCTTGAGTATAATTCATTCTTTGTGTTATGAGCCTACATCAAACAATTGGATTACTGATGTATTCTGTCACAATCAAGCTATTGTCAACATCTCCATATGGTTGTACATTGCGATCATGTTTTTATTTCTAGAATTCATTTGAAATGCCTGTTGTTAGTTCTCAATAAGTGATCCTTCTTGATTTTAAAGTTACAGTTTCCTAATCATCTAAGTGTTCATTTGTTATGGGTTGCTCATCTTCCAATCATGTCTAGTTAAACTGCTTGATAATCTATCTTGTTGTTACTTCTATGACGAATAGAGAGAGACTTCGCCCTTGACAATCACGTTAAGATGTTTTGAGAGGAAATACTTGAGTAGGCATGATCCTTGTTACCTGTAGATGAAAGTCAAACTTAGTAAGACGTGTACCTGTGTTCCTTGAGGATATGCTTAGTTACCACCTAAGTGCGAGATTGAGAATCTTGTAGGTGTAGTACCTCTAGAAACCTATAACCGTAGTTCGTGAGAAATGCCAGGTAAAGAGTTGTTTAAGAATATAAAGTAGTTAGAAAGTTGTGAAGAATAGTTAAAAGGTTTAATGTGGAACCTTAAGAAGAGTGTAAGGTAGTTACTAAGGCATTAATTGTTAAGCATAAAAGGATTCAAGAGTGAGTATTCTTGCGTAAGGTAGGTGACCTAAAATATTATTGATGATAGTTGTATGATTAGCGAGATAAATATTAGTTCTTTTTACCTTAATATGGAAAAAATTTATGGATGCTTCAAGAAATACGTTAGTACCTATTGTGACCTTTATGTGTACTTGGTGTTGGATCGAGTGGCCTCAGAATTAATTAAGAAAGGGGGGTTGAATTAATTATTCCTAAACCTTTACTAATTAAAAATTACTCTTCTAAGGCTTTTACTAAATTGTTAAGAGAATGAGGAGTAGAAGAGAAACTTAACAGAAAGTAAAAATGGAAATTAAATGCACAACGGAAAGTAAAAGAGTAGGGAAGAAGAAAACAAACACACAAGAGTTTTTATACTGGTTCGGCAACAACCCGTGCCTACATCCAGTCCCCAAGCGACTTGCGGTCCTTGAGATTTCTTTCAACCTTGTAAAAATCCTTTTACAAGCAAAGATCCACAAGGGATGTACCCTCCCTTGTTTCCTTTGAACCTAGTGGATGTACCCTCCACTAGAACTGATCCACAAGAGATGTACCCTCTCTTATTCTCAGTCAACAATCCAAGAAGATGTACCCTCTACTTGTACCACAAAGGATGTACCCTCCAATGTGTTAAGACAAAGATCTCAGGCGGTTAAACTTTGATACTTTGTGAATGGGGATACAAAAGAAATCTCAGGCGGTTAGTCCTTTGAACACTTTTGTATAAGGGAATGGGAAGAATCAAAAGAATTCTCAGACTGTGTCGTTTTGAATTCTTTGACAAGGGAGAAGGGAGACACAAAGGAATTCAGGCGGTTAGTCCTTTGTTCTTTTGGAAAAGGGAGAAGAGAGACACAAAAAGAATTCAGGCGGTTAGTCCTTGGCGAATTCTTTTTGGCAAAGGGAGAAGAGAATGAAAAGATGAATAGCATAAGTTTTCAAGGTTTAGAAAACCAAAAAACTTCAGAAAGCTTTTGGTACAAAGAAGAAGAAGAAGTTCAAAGAGATTCAAGGCTTGTAAAGGATTGATTGAATAAGTGTAAAAGTATATTGAAAAGCAAATCAAAGCCTTACTTTTATAGACCCTTCATGTCTGGCCAAGAGGACCATTTAGAAGAGTTGTAACTTTTAGAAAAACTTAAAACCAATTTGAAAAAGTCAAAAACCTTTTGAAGAGTTACATCTTTTGATTTATTCAGAAACAAACACTGGTAATTGATTACCAAATTAGTGTAATCGATTACACAAAGCTTTTGTGTGAAAGGATGTGACTCTTCACATTTGAATTTGAATTTCAACGTTCAAAGGCACTAGTAATCGATTACCAAAATATTGTAATCGATTACAGCTTTTTGAAATTAATTGGAACGTTGAAAATTCAATTTGAAAACTTTTTCAAATCCATTTTGCTACTGGTAATCGATTACAACAATCTGGTAATCGATTACCAGAGAGTAAAAACTCTTTGGTAAACATGTTTTGAGAAAAACCATGTGCTATTCAATTTTTGAGAAAAACCTTTTCATACTTATCTTGATTAAGCCTTCTCTTGATTCTTGAATCTTGATGTTGATTCTTGAGATCTTGAACCTTGAATCTTGATTCTTGACTCTAAACTTTCTTCTTGAGTCTTGAATTCTTCTTTATTCTTATCTTGAACTCTTGAATTGTTCTTGATTCACTTGAGTTGTTCTTTGATTGATCTTTGATTCACTTGAGTTATTCTTTGATTGATCTTTGAGCTTTTTGTCATCACCTTTGTCATCATCTTTTGTTATCATCAAAACACCTCTGAATCACCTTTGATTCACCATGAAGCTTTGCTTCTACACTTGGTCATGTCATAATATGATCGATGCCCATATGTGTTCGTGGAATGCGTGACAAGATCTCCCACCCTGAGTTAGCTCTTGTTGTGGTTTCGATGATTAGTGTTTAGTATGTTTCCAGTTAAGTTAAATTATGGTGTGTATCATAAGGTTGTTATAGACACTTGGGAATCATGTTTCGTGCTAAGAGTTTTGTTATGCATTTTAGTTAGATGAAGATGACCCTTAGAGTATGCTACGTCTAGGTGAAAGATAACTACAAATCCTTCTTGGGAAAAAGTTGTTTTGAGATGAGAGGAAACCTAAGATTAAGATGAAATGCTCTTAACTAGTAGTCGAACCAAAAGGTTATTTTAGGACTCATTGGATTAACCTTAATGCTTGTTGGAGATGACTCAAGTAAGTTTAAGTTTTTGGGTGAGATCCTTGTAAGGAGTAAGCCATAAGTTCATAGAGAAGTTGACCACTGTAAATCGTTGAGTGCTATCTTAGCTGCGTAGGTCCTTATTGGAGTAGTAAAATATTTGAAATAATTTTTAAGTTTAGAGGAGTGCTTGTATGAGGACAAGTAGTGGCCTAAGTTTCCTCGATAACTCAATATTCATGAAAGGATTTATCGTACGTATGACCTAAAGTTTGTAGCCATGGTTTTCGCTTGCACACTTTAGAGGCATTACTGTTAGTTTGATACGTTGTGAGAACCTTAAGAGTTAAATCCGAGGTAGAAGAGATGGGTAGAATTCTTAACAATCTTGTTGTAAGTTTAGATTCAACCGTTAGAACTAGCTTAGTAGTTGGAGCTTGAGTAGGAAATCCTTGATGTGACCAGTGTCCTAGTTATAGAGTTAGACATCGTAAACTACAGTCGAAACCTCAACTTCAAGTGCAAAGTTATAGAGTGGCATGAGTATAAATGTGTCAAGATTACCCTAAGTTGAACAAGTTTACAGAAGTGAGAAGTAGTCTATTTTGTTTATTCAATTAGCACCCAGTAAGTATCAGGTAGTGAACCTTAGAGTGGAACCATTGCAATTTCTTGAACCTAAGTGAGAGTTATGAGCTAAGTATACCAAAGTGAGAAATATCGTGTTGAAGGAAGAGGCTTAGACCCGAGGGTAGGCAAATCATGTATTCTCGATAGCCATTTGTGAACTAGGATTGATAGAACGTGAGAGTCTCGAAACTCTTTTTTTTTCTTGAACCATCCGATGTTAAAAAAAAAGAGTCGACCATGTGATCAGTCGTGCCTTCTTGTGTTTGTTTGTTCGTTTCAAATTTTTATTAGTGTCTCCTATGATATTATTCTACTCCAAATAGTATGTCATTCACATTCTATTATCATTGAGATGTCACTCTTGCGATAAAACTTAACTCATGAAAAACTATCATTGAGGGAACGAGGATCACTAGATTAATCGTCAAGTGTAGAAAACTCTTATGATCGAAGTCATGGAGAAGTGTTTCAACTGGGCACACAACTTGATATAGAGAACCATATGTGTAATATCTTTTTCTCGATTTTCGGCAAAGTTTCGGGAACAAAACTTCTTTTAAGGGGGTGGAATTGTAACATCCCATTTTTTTCCGTAAAAATAAAATAAATAAATATAGAGCAAATAATAGGGAAAATAAATAAATAAATATAGAGCAAATAATAGGGTGAGTACCCTAGGTATAAATAGCTATGTTAAGTCAGGTCCCTCCTCTTCGTCTCATTTTCGTTTTTCTCTTTTCTCTTCTCAAAACTCTTTCTTTTTCCTGCAGCCCACCAAACCTATCTCAGAAAAACGATGATCTCAGACTCATTCAGTGTTGGATCATGATGAAATTTTAGCAGCACGTTTGAAACCTAATTCTGAGAATTCTCATCGTTGGGAATTGCAAAAACTTGTCGGGGCTAAGAGAAATACCCTTCACACCGTAGCTTTCTCTTTTCTCGCAGAAACCAAAAACAGTCTCAGTAAAACTATGATCGCGGTTTTGTTAACCGTTGGATTTTCATGAAATTTGGATATGTTTTTAGAAATTCAATTACGCACACTTTCACCATTGGGATTTGCGAGATAATGTTTTTGGTTGGAGAAACAGGAATCACATGAAGGCAGTACAAGTGGAGGCTTCAATCCCTTCTGTCTCTCTGACGTTTGGGAACTCTATTAGAGAAGTCGGAGGAAAAACTGGAGGAATCTCGGGGAACTGTTAGAGATGCCGCTATCTCTGTCGGATGGCACGTGAGTCTGCTTAGAGGTAAGGGATGAGTTATTCACAATTGGGGGTTAGTGAGAACATGTGTAGGGATCCTTAGAGGATTAAATTGGAGTTTTATTTTGGGATGTTTATTAAATTGCAATTTTTCCTTTATGATTTTAAATAAACTATTGATGTTCTGATTAGAATTGCTTGATAAATTGTGCTCTTCATATTTGTATATTTCGACCTATGATTTTGAACAATTGTGTAATATTATTTGAGGGGTTTTAGTCCCCAGGTTGTGATAGTCTTTTGTATAAATTATTATATTGAGGATATGAAATGATTATTCAAATTGTGAGTATGTGGTGAATTGAATACGTGATGAATGACAAAATACATGTATATTGAGATGTGTATTGTGTTGTGAGCTATGAATTGTGCAATTGCACAACTGTAAGACCCTTTAAGGGCGACGAGTTTTGCGCAACGAGTATTGTGATGAGATCCATTGTGGGAACCCGACGAGTTTAATCACAAGCGCGACGAGTTAAAATGATTTTGAAAATAATTGAGTAGTTGTGTGTATTGCATAGTTCATAGGTAAAGTGAATATGAATCATGAGGTGTGACAACATGCTATTTTGAGATTATACCATTGTAATTGAGATTGAGTGTATGTGATAAACTGAGTATGCACGTGATTGAGATGTTGTGTTCATTGAGTTGTAAATTGTGGATTGTACAATCACACAACTATAAAACCCTTTAAGGGCGACGAGTTAATGATAAGACTTTTAAGGGCGATGAGTTAATGCTAAGTCCCTTTAAGGGCGACAAGTTAATGTTGAGACCCTTTAAGGGCGACGAGTTAATGCTGAGACCCTTAAAGGGCGATGAGTTAAAAATATTTGAGAACAATTGAGGATTTGTGTGTTTTGTATAGTTCATAGATAAAGTCTGTGTGCTAAAATGTTTTCTGGGTTGGACCTGAATCAGGAGGGAGAGGCCCTAACGAACTCTTCGGAGTGTAGGCCTTGGGGGTCACCCGGTTTGAGTGCTCCTTTAAGCCTATGTTGATCCCATATGGTTGGAGCATTCTCGCAAAACACTGTGACCATGACTGGTCTCCCTATGATATTACCTAGTGAGAGTGACTTGACTTGCTAGTGTGTGGTTTGTCTTGTCATGTACTCGTAGGCGCCCGACTTGGTTTTTCACTGACATGATACCATATTGTATATAGGTTTGAGTCTTAGCATAACTGTTTCCCACCAACCCAACTATGTCATTACTCAGCCAATAACAACCCTTCTCCTTACCCACCACCCAGTTATCCATAAAGATCATCCCTAAATCAACCACAAAACCCATCTACCACACAACCAATGCTAAACACCACCTTTAGCACGACCCAAAACACCAACGAAGGAAGGAATTTTGCAGCGAAAAAAAAACCTATAGAATTCACCCCAATTCTGGTGTCCTATGCTAACTTGCTCTCATATCCACTCGATAATTCAATGGTAGCCATAACCCCAACCAAGGTTCCTCAACCTCCATTTTTTCGAGGATACGACTTGAACATGTGCATATCATGGAGGAGTTCCGGGACATTCCATTGAGCACTGTATGACCTCAAAGCGTAAGGTGCAAAGTCTAATTGATGTGGGCTGGCTGAAATTTGAGGAGAATCGCATGTAAGTCCTGACATTGACAAGAGACACCACACATATTGAAAGCTGTTGTTAGATGTCTCTAATGACTCATCAGGATTTTCAAGTTTATGCCATTATTGCAAACCATAGTTACAATGCTAAATAAAATGGATAAATTTGGCATCTTTGTCCCTCATCCTCTCGTAATTACATCTTTGCTTCCACTGGAATGTGGGTGCAAGCCTATGGTTTGTTTGCTCAAGCGACCTGCGCTCGTGAGTGTTGACTTCCAAGACTGTTGAATCAGAGATTACTCGTCTTGCACGTTGGTGAGAGTGCCGTAAAACAACGAGTAAAGTTCAAAACAAAAAGGTTCAAAAAGAAAAAGGAAAAAAGCATTTGATTGACTGTGTTTTCAAGTAAAATATAGACGTTCATGTGACCTCATTTTATCATTCCAGAAAGTTTGTCTTTTTTAAAGAGAAGTAAGTTTTCAAGAATAGTAGTCATTTGACTTAATCCGTCAACTGAAAAAATCCTTCAACCGTTTATCGTCCTTGAAAGTCCTTTTTGAGAATCAATTGCTTCTTTCATTCTTTCTTGCTACAAGGTTGTGAAAACAAAACAACGATTGGTACCTCAAAGCCTTACACTGGGGCAATGAGGGGCATCGTGCATGAACCTCAAGTGAACCTAGGGGCAGATTAGAAGTTCTCACCTAATAGGTTCCCAGCTACAAGGTCATAGCGAAAGATAACAATTGGTACCTCAAAGCCTCACACTGGGACAATGAGGGGCATCGTGCATGAACCTCAAGTGAACATAGGGGCAGATCAAAAGTTCTCACCCGTTGATGTTTTTAAACAAAAAAGGGGAGGGGGGGGGGGACAAACCCTGGAATTTCAATGGATTGATTAAACATCGAACAACTTCATTGCCGTCACTCCAAAATGGTCAAATGACTAAATCAAACAGAACATACACTCTGAGGGAGTTCCCGGAGAGATTTGCAAAATATAGGATAAGGTTGCATGAATTATCACCTCTTTCAAAAGGACAGTCAATCTGTGTTTTCCAAAAAAAATTATTAAATCAAAATCAAAATCAAAAAATAGGGAAAGAATGTCATGAACATTGTACAACTTTCTGTTACATTGCATTGTTGTGTACGAAGTCCGCATTTACCAAATTTCACGACAAAGGTTGCATGCATCAACATCCCTAAAAATCATGTTAGCTGCAAAGATTTCCTCCATCTAATGTCCAATCTTTTGAATTTGGAATGACCGGCCCTCTCAATGAGTCAATCTCTTGCTTTCTCAAAAGGGTGGACCCTTGGGTACTAGTACCCTCGCCTTCGGAGGACTACACGTCCTCCCCTCCAGAGGACTACACGCCCTCGCCTTCAGAGGACTACACGCCCTCGCCTTCAGAGGGTTGCACATCGTCACCTTCAGAGGACTACACGTCCTTGCCTTCAGAGAGTTGCACGCCCTCACCTTCAGAGGACTACACGTCCTCGTCTTCAGAGGACTACACGTCTTCACCTTCAGAGGGTTGCACGCCCTTGCCTTCAGAGGGTTGCACACCCTCACCTTCAGAGGACTACACGTCCTCGCCATCAGAGGGCTGCACGCCCTCACCTTTAGAGGACTACACGTCCTCGCCTTCAGAGGACTACACGTCCTTGCCTTCAGAGGACTACACATCCTCGCCTTTAGAGGGCTACGCGTCCTTACTTTCAGTGGACTCCATAGCCACACCTTAAGAGAATTTAAGTTCCTCTGCCCTTAATGCTTAACTGAGACTTGCGCTCCCGGTTAAGGGGCGAGTAGTTTCCTTTTATCAGTTCCCGGGCCACCCTCTGATCCTGGAGGAGCGACCAACTGTGCAAGCACAACCAGAGAGGAAGGTTATCACGCAGCTAATATGCATACCGGGGCAAGATTTCACCTGTGCCGCTGCAAAGAGACGAGTGCGGATCGGCATTACGGTCGTTCTACCCAACGACCGTAATGCCGATCTCCCCCTACGGAAGTATCAGTTGGTCTGTGCCATCCCGACATAGGTAGGCATGCATTATGTCCAACTGATTTCTGATGCCATCTACTATTTGTAGGGATCGTGCCCACAAGATACCCAGTGGACTTGGAGGAGCCTAACAGGGCCCTGGGGTTTCCAGCTCTGTTTACGGGCCTCTAATCGTCCTACAGGGCGCCCGTCCCCCCAGCAAGTTCATGCCATCATGACATAGGTTAGTATGCACATCTCTCAACTGATTTCTGATGTCATCTATTGTTTGTAGGGATCACGCCCCCAAGACACTCAGTGGACCCGAAGAAGTCCAACAGGGTCCTGGGGTTTCCAGCTCTGATTATGGACCTCTGTCAGTTCTATGGAGTGTCTGTCACTCCCAGCAAGGTCATCAAGCCCCCTACTAACTGAGCTTTCATCAAGAAGTACTGCGTCCCCAGGTAGGCGGAGGGTGAGACACCACAGCAGCCTTGGGATGGCCGACAGCAGGCAACAGACGCACCATCGCCACCTCCAAAGCCCCTCAGCTCATCTACAAAAGCTGGAGCGTTGCCTACGACCTGTGATCGACCAGCAGGCGACCAAGTCCAAAGCCAAAGATAAGCAAAAGTACTAGGTCCGTGACCGACAAGTCATCACGCGTCCAGCTCAAGACGTCAAAGAAGCGCTACTAGGAGGCAACCTAGTACCTTTTAAATCTCTTCTTGTTATTTGATCACCTTTGTTTCTCCAGTCATAGTAGGACACACCTAGTTGTTCGTGATCCTAGGAATTTAAATAAAACAAGCACAAGCTCGAAAGGTAGTCATACCTCACAAAATATATATATGTATGTTTAGGTAGCAAGATACCTTAGATATGCATGTATGTAGCAAAAAGATACCTCACAATATATATATATATATATATATATATATATATATATATATATATATATATATATATATGTATGTATGTATGTATGTTTACACAAAAAATATATATGTATGTTTAGGTAGCAAGATACCTTGGATATGCATGTATATAGCAAAAATACCTCACAAAAATATACACAAGTTTAGGTAGCAAAATACCTCATGAAAAAAAGGAAAAAAAAAAACAAACAAGAAAAAGAAATAAACAAATGATAAAAAGAGTGAAAAAAGAAAATAATAATAATAAGTTGTCTAGCTAAAAAACCAACATGCTTTTGAAAAGAGATAACTTCCGGTTTTTTTTTTTTGAAAAAATTCACTGATCATAACCAGTTTTTGAAAAAAATGTGTATACACCTGAAGGGTGAATGCTGTGAAAATTTTCCTGAACGCCCAAAATAGACTCGGATGAATGCATGAATTGATAAAAGAACATATTTTGGAAACACTAGGTTGACTTAAATAAGGAAAATGAATCTTGAGCCCTAGTGTCACATGGCCTTAAAAACTTGATGCTTGAGTGTCCGCATGGGTGCATGCATGACTAATTTTGTATAAAATTTCCTAATCATCATTGTTGCATGTGTATCATGGAAATAATGTGGGACATCCCCTTTATCCCCGAACCGCTGGCCAAACCCTGACATATATCATGACCAGCCGTTCTACAAGCCTTGAGCCAAAATCCCAACTTATCATAAACCTTGACCCAGGGTGAGAATGTCAATCCTTGCCCTTGGAAGAAAACAAAAAAAAGTAAAATTCCCAATCAAAGAGTGGGAGAAAGCAAAAAAAGAAAGAAAATTCCCAATCAAAGAGTGGGAGAAAGCAAAAAAAAAAAAGAAAATTCCCAATCAGAGAGTGGGAGAAAGCAAAAAAGAAAGAAAGTTCCCGATCAAAGATCGAAAGAAAACAAAAGAAACATGCAGAAAGGTCTTTGGACCAGACAATATCTGAACAATACAAAATTGTCACCAAGTAAATGAAAAAAAGAAAGGAAACCACGACCTAAAGTGGCCCTCTCCCTTTGATTGCCAACCAAAATTCTGTGCGTCGGTGACTTGTTCACCTCACACTAAACAAAAACAGAAAAGGAAAAGGCCAAGAACACTCAAAGCCAAAATTCCCACAAAGAAAAATCTGAAGAAAAAGTCCTATTGATCCATGATCACGCATGCAATCTTTGATTTGATAGGAAGTGATTTGCATAATCAAGTCATGACATATCTATGGTTCAGAAATAGGATAAAACACTTACCTGTGTGAGATTAATACACTTTCAGTGATTTTTTTCTATTTTTGTTGGACCCAGTGTTTCCTCTAAATGGTCGTTTAGAAACAAAATGCTAACATCCAAAATCTCATTTATGGTTATGAGAAAATTTCATCAGCATACTCTCCTTCCCCAATAGACGCATTGTTTTTAATAAAAAAAAAATAAAATAAAATAAAAATAAAAATAAAAAAATAAATAATAATAAAAAAAATCATATGTTGCTCTGATCAGTTGAAGGTTTTGTTTCTTTACTAAAGCATGTTCGCATTTTAGTGAAAAAACACCGAGACTATTTTAGTCTCACAGTTATCAAGAACTACGTAGGTCTGAGTTCCTCATCACAAATTGAGGATACGTAGGAGCAAAAGCCCTGCTTTTGTCGACCACCCCACCTTTTGTTATTGTGACCCAAGAGTCCGGGGGCATGCGGAGCCACATGATCGTGGGATCCCCAGATTCGTATTCTTTTCATTTTTATGTTTCATCATTTATCATTTGTATGTTATCTTATTTCTATGACTTGAGGAACTAACGTTTGTTTTTTGTTATTTTTTTTCAATTGTCATTTGTTTTGTGCATACGTTTTCTTTGGATTGTTGCATTAGTGTTTATTTCATTATTGTTGATAATATTTGTTGAAATTCCAGAACCGTGTAGAGTTTTCATTTAGGAACGTCATCCTAAAATAAAATGAACAAACGTCGTAATAACGCCAAGAATAGAAAAAGAAAGAGGCTTTGTGAACAAAATGTCATATCTGTATATAAAGAAAATAAAAGAATTTTTGTATATAAACAATGTGTGAAAAGATTTTTTTTTTGTATATAAACAATGTGTGAAAAGAGTTTTTGTATATAAACAATGTGTGAAAAGAAATTCTTGTATATGAGCAATGAGTGTATATAAAGGATTTTTTTGTATAAACAACGAGTGTATATTGAAAAAGGAAAAAGAAATCTTTGAAAAGGAATAGAGATTTTATATAGACCATGTCGGTATAGAGAGAAAGAGTTTTTCAATGCATGTGTATATAGAGAAAAAGTTTTTTTTCGTGTATAGGAACGTAGGTGTACAGAGAAAAAAAGCTTTTCTCATAGATAATGATGGATGTATAGTTTTTTGCAAACATGCATAAGAAAAAATGAATCAAAAAGAAAAGAGAAAGAAAGACCTCGAAGGTCGGCATGTTATGGTCATAGGAAGCACAAATCATTCGTATAGAGCAAACATATATTTAGGAAACAAAAAATTGACGCTAAGAGGATATTGAAGATGTACATCCTCAAAGAAAGAAGACACTAACTCTTTAGATATTGAAGATGTATTCTACCAAAATGAGGATGATTGTTTTGGTATTTATTTAGATGACGATTAATTCAAAAATACCATTTCTATAGTAATAGTTATGATCATGTAAATTGTATTGTAGTTACAGTTCAATTTTATGTCTATAAAATGAGTCCTCAATTCCATTGTGAGGCACCCTTTCAGATAGTAAGAGTCAGATAGATTGTAGAGAGAGAAGCTCTTGGAAACACTTTTTGTAAGCTTTTCTTTCATTAATAAAATTTCAAGTTCTTTCTTCCATTTCTCTCTCCCTCCTTACTGATTCTATGCGGCTCTGCCACCGCTTCAGTTTCTTCTTTTCCTCCCCCTAACAGATCTAGTGCGGCCCTACTGTCGTTTTTGTTTTCTTTTGATGTTTTAGATTTAAATTTTTGCATATTTATATTAACTATTTTTATTTGCACATATCCTCTATCTTATATCAACATTGTTCTTACTTCTCATTTGTCCATCCTAATATATTATTGTGAACATTGCCAAAATTTCTGGGAGGTATCTGCACTTGTGATACTTTGGATGGCTATGCAAATGTCATCTCATAATTGATTTTTTCGGTAGTTTTTGGTTTAACTTAGTATTATGCTTATGCTTCTAAATTATTGATCACAAGCAGGGCCTTGATTCCTATGGACCAATTATATGTTAGAAGTGCTCATAGATAACAAGGTAGGTTTATGGCAATTTTATATTCACCTGTTCAATTTCTTTAGTTCTTATGTATTTTTATATTACTAACCAATAAGTGTGCAATCCTGTGCTTTCCAGCAACTTGAACCATACTTGCTCCCTGTAGTCCAAGGCAGTATCCTTATCTGACTAACTATTTGTAATGTTATTGTGTTGTCACATAACTGTTTCTTTTCAAGGTTATCCTTAACAAGTAAATAGGATTTCATCACTTTCAAGCAGCCATTGGGAAAGATATTATTGATGTCACTTTCATTGCTAGCAGATGCACAACAAGGAATGGTATTTATTTCCATGCACCGAAAAAGAAAAATCCATTGTTTCTAGTTTGAATGTGCACTTATAAAGATCAAATGTATTTATGTTCCTTACATTTATAGAATCAAGATCTCTAATGCCATGGAATTAGTTAATGATTACTTTAGTTGTGATAGTGAAAGCAATCATGAAAATTGTATGCAGTTGCACTACTTTGATGGGTATATTGCTTCATTTGTTCAGGTAATTCTTTTTATAAGTTTGACATGAACCAATTATACTATATGGTTGTGATAGTTGGAATGTTGAATGTAAACTAGTATTAGAAGGTTTTTTTATGGAGATCACTGCATCTGTCGTAGATTATAGAATGGGTGGCTTATGCCATTGTATGATCCAGAAGTACATACTTTGATAAAAGCTAAGCAAAAGAAACTAAGAAGCTTGCTTTAGTTATGTGAGATAAATGGTAGTTGTGTATGTACCACCAATATTGTGTTAATTAAACATGTATTTCATTGCAAATGTCAATCATCTTGGTTGAGCTTTTGCAAGTTCGTGGTTCAATCCCACTCCTTTGGCAACAAATTGTTGACTTGACTTATAAACCAAAGTTAAGTTATTGAAACTTGAGGAAGCTGCAAGTGGATGTTGATGGTTGTATTTTTTAGATCTATGTATAACGTTCTATGTCTATTTCATTTATATTTGTTTGCTTAAGATGTAGCCACGAGTCCTAGAGAGGCATTTCTTAAATTTAAGAAAAAATATGGGGTAGTATTAGTTGTTGATCTTGTTAACAAAGTAAATATTCTTCATTGCATGAGTTGAGAATACTCATACGATGGTTCATAGTTTTACCTGATGATGTATGTAATTGCATTATAAATATTGGTATGCATACCAATATTCTTAAGATTGTTATACATATATATATATATATATATATATATATATATATATAATTATTGTTTTCATTTTTGGTACAAAACACATGCATAAATTAACACATGGATCTCTCATATAACAATTTGACCATTGAAAATCCAAAGCAATTGACATGTCAACAAGGAAGTGTGTAAGAATCCTTGCCTTTGCATATTTTTCTTTTTTTGGAATTTAGAGTTGTTAAATGGTTTATATGAGCCTTGGAAATTTATTATGTGGCTTAGGAACTTGTTTGCATGATCTTTGAAGGGAAAGAACTTGTGAGTTTTATATAGTATTCATGTTAAGTTAATTTTTTCTACATATATAGCCTATTCTAGTTAAATGTAGTTATGCTAACCTGTTATGCCTACTCCATTATTTTCCCAGGGGAATGATTCCATGTTTAGGGAACCTTAACTGTCTTAAAAGTAAGTTGATAAGTTATAAACTTCTAATATTAATATCTAGCTAATTCTTTATTATTTGAAGTTGTTCAATTTTATAGTTATGTTGACATGTTAATAGTAAGTTAACTGATGATATTTTTCATAGATAATCATCACTTTCTAAACATGCTTACAATATAATTATTCCAACAATTTCATTGGTAATGACCGCAAATGCTACATTTTTTCATATTCCCCCTTTATTTGGAAGTATTTATCATTAATTTCCTATAAATTAGATTTGCATTTTGATTTTATAAGGAGATTTAGACTCACCTACAACTCATAGGAACTTTGTATTAATTTTTATTGAATTTGATGTGTACTTTTGTGTTGATCTTTGCTCTGTGAGATGCAAGTGCTTTCCATCATTTGTATTTGTGAAACACTCACAGTTAAAAATGTAGTATTGGTTGTAGAACTAAATATTTTTTTTAGGTAGGTTGTAGAACTAAACATATTATTTTATTAGAATTGATATAAAATTTTTGATATTAACATTTTCTATTATTTTATTATAATTTTTATTTATTTTTTAAATAAAATATACTTTATGACAGTTCTTTGAATGACCGTCTTAAAAAGATTACATTCTAAGACAACTTTTTGAAAAACCGTCTTAGAATTTTCAAATTTTTTGATTTTAAAAAAAAGGATTCTCAGAAGGTACTTCTACTTCTAAGATGGTTCTCTGAAAAACCGTTTTAAAATTCTCATTTTTTTTAACAATTTTAAAGCGGTGTTCAACATACAACCATTTTAGAAGAATATCATTATAAGACGGTTTTTATCTAAAAACCGTCTTAGAATGATACTCTTTTAAGAAGGTTTTTAGTTCAGAACCGTCTTATAAAGGTATATTTTTCTAAGTCAATTTTTTAGGAAACTGTCGTCGAAAGTTAAGACTTTCAATGACGTTGGCCTCAAAGACGGTCTAAAATCATCGTAGAAGGTACTTTACAACCATCGTAGAAGGTTTTTTTTCCAGTAGTGTGGTAGAGTGAAAAGTAATGATTTTTCTTATCTTATGGACCATGTATATTAATAATAGACTGGCTGGATGGAAGTCCAAGTTGTTGAACAAAGCTAGTAGGGGAGACTATTATTCAACTAAGACGAAGATGAGACTTAGGTATAAGGCCTGCAAGGGAGAGTAACATTATATTAGTATTTCTCTCTGAGGGAAACATGATCATAATAAACTTAGGGTTAAACTGTTTACAAATATCTTAGTAATAATTCCATATATTCAGTTTGTTAAGTAGTATCCTAGATATTCTTACACTTAGAATTCCATAGCCTTAATCCATATCAACTAGCATTTATCAACTCCAAAACTCTCATCCGAGATATGAATTATACATCATTCAACCTCTATCTTGTATTTTTACATATATCATATAATTCTTAGACTTAAATATGTTTTGAACCCCTGATAAATTGACATATTTTGTTTTGGATCCTTAATATTTTTTTACATTGAGACCCTAATAAAATAAATTTTAATTTTGGTCCTTGTTATTTTCAGTTAGTCCTTCTAATATATCTATTCTTTTATTTGAGTCATTTTCATATTTTGTTAATCTTATATTAGTCCCTTGGAAAAATATTTACAAGGGACTAATAACTAATGTTCTAAATATTTTAGGGATAAAAGTAAAAAATAGATATATTAGAAGGACTAAAACAAAATAATATGGACCAAAAAAGTTTAAGCAAAACATGTTTAAGCATAATTCTTATTAGTCGAGCTTATCCCTTTATCTGAATGCTTTTTTTTTCTTCAAATTCAGTTGATCCGTATAGAAGAAGACAAAGTAGAAATTATATGTTTATATGCGTATAAAAAAAATTAAGGCTAGATATGTAGGACTGGGTATTTGATTGTTATAATCAGATTTGGACCATAAAAGCTTCATGTGACCAAAACTAAGTACTCTAAATTTAAATCAATATCTAACTTTTGGAGCCTCAGATTTGGTTGGCTTTTGTGCTCGACGAGCGAGTTGGGGTGGATTTCAACTTTCACTGAAAGACACGTTACCAAAATGTTGTCAAGCAACAAATATAAACTTTGATGTTCATTTCATACATGTGAGTAGTCACTTTGTATCCAATGACGATATGTTTGTGACACTCTCTACCTCAACATCCATATAAAAAAAAGACATAAAATGAGGAATCTAATTAAATTAATTTTATTCAATAAAATCTTAAGTAAATCCATGGAGATAAAAGGTTCACATTCGCATTAATCACCTAATTAAAAACTTATCAATTAAGGGTATGAAAACATCTTCGGCTCAAAACAAGGTTCTCCAAAATCCAACGATGAACTGAATACTCAACATATGAAATAAAATCATTAAAACCACATGTCCGAAACTTCATGCAACTAATACAGAAACTCATGTCTCAATGTCACATTCTATCAAAGCATTGTGTTCCAACGTCCTCTAGCATGAGGTACCATTTCATAGAGAGACCAGTAAGGGTTACATTATTTTGTGAGAATGCTCTAACCATGTGGGATTGCTAAAAACATAAAGAAACCCTCAAACCAGGTGTATTTACCCCCAAGGCCTAGACTTTGAAGAGTCTGTTAGGACCTCTCCCTCCTGATTAAGGTCCAACCTAGAAAACATTATTTAGCATATAGACTTTATCTATGAGTTGTACAAAAACACACAACTCCTCAATTGTTCTCAAATTAATTTTAACTCATCACGCTTCAGAGTGATTAAACTCGTTGGGTTCCCATAGTGGATCTCATCACAATACTCGTCACGCATTAACTCATCACCGTTAAAGGGTCTTACAGTCGTGTGATTGAATGGTTCATAGCTCGCAACTCAATACATACAATATCTCAATACACATCTATCTCACAACTCATCACATTCAATTCATCACATGCACTCAATCTCAATCACAATCTTCTAATTCCAAAACAACATGTTATTACACCTCATGAATCATATATGCATCACACAATATTAATATATACATGACACAAAAATAGACTTTACCTATGATCTATGCAATACATAAAACTACTCAATTATTTTCAAAATCCCAATTTGATCCTCTAAGGATTCCTACACATGTTCATTCTAACCCTAATTGCAATAAACTCATCCCTTACCTCTAAGTGGGCTCACCTGCATAGTCCAACAGTGATAGTGATGTCTCTAGTAGTTCCCTAAGATTCCTCAAGTTTTTTCTCTGGTTGCTCTGCTAGGATTTCCAAGCATTAGAGAAAAGGAGAAGAGATTGAAGCCTCCATTTCACACTCCCCGTGCGAGGGATATTTATCTCACCAAGGAAATTATTTTGAAAATTCCAGCACTGGTGATGTGCAGATATGAGTTATGAATATGGTTTTCGAATTTCAATACAATCCAACGATTAACAAGTTTGGGATCGTAGTTTTACTGGGGCAAGTTTGACTGTATGTGAGAAAAAGAGAGCTCTGTGCGAGGGATATTTTTCTCACCATAGACATTATTTCACATATCCCAATGTTGGGGATGTGCGAAAATGAGTTCCGAACCTAGTGTTCAAATTTCACGACGATCCAATGGTTAACGAGTTCGAGATCATAATTTTACCAGGGAGTTTTGAGAGAGGGAGAATGTAAAATGAATTTTGAGAGGAAAAGACATGTAGAGATGTGTGTAAATGTAAAAAAAATGATCTAGTATGTCTCTATTTATAATTAGAGTACTCTCAATCTATTATTTACTATGTTTTTCTTTATTTTATTATTTTATAAAAATGAACTCTATTTTACTCCTTATCAAATGAATAAATAAAACATCCTTTTTATTTTCTAAGAACATATATTTATTTTATTTACCTTAAAACCATTATTTTAATCAATAAAATTATTTCTCCTTATTTATTTAATTACAGAAATCTCATTATTTTCCTAAAACTCTATTTATTTTTAAATAAATCCTTTTAAATTTATCTTACAGAAAAATGGGATGTTACAAAACATTCCAAAATAAACCCAAATTTGATCTTCTAAGGATCCTTACACGTTCATTCTAACCCCAATTGCGGTAAACTCACCCCTTACCTTTAAGTGGGCTCATGTGTGTAGTCCAACAGTGATAGCGGCGTTTGTAGTAATTTCCTATGATTCTTCAAGCTTTTCCTCTGGTTACTCTATTAGAATTTCCAAGCGTTAGATTGAAGGAGGAGGGATTGGAGTCTCAATTTCATTGTGTGTGTGCGAGGAAAATTCTCCCTCCGTATACATTGTTTTGCAAATCTCAATGGTGGGGATGTGTGAAAATGAGCTCTGAACCTGATGTTCAAATTTCACGATGATCCAACGGATAACGAGTCCCAAATCATAATTTTACTTTAATAAGTTTGAATGTATGTGGAAAAAAGAGAATATTTTGGAAGAGGAAGAAGGAAAATGAATTTGAGAGAAAGAGAGAACGCATAAACTTATTTTAAATATAAAAATTGATATAATAGTCTCTATTTATAGCTAAGACACTCCCAGCCTAATATTTATTATATTTTTTTCTTTATTTTATTATTTTATAAACAAATTATTTTTTACTCCCTATTAAATGAATAAATAAAATATCCTTTTTATTTTTTAAGAACATGCATTTATTTTATTTACCTTAAAACCATTATTTTAATTAATAAAACTATTTCTTCTTATTTATTTAACTACAAAAACCTTTATTATTTTCTAAAATCCTATTTATTTTAAAATAAAATCTTTTTTAATTTATTTTATGAAAAATGGAATACTATTACAATATCACATTTGCTGCTTCGTCTCAAATTCTTTTTATTCCCATGAATATTGAATAACAATCATTTATTTGAATTGGATATACTTTATTCAAAAAATAAATACTTGTAGATAAAAAACGATCAAACGTAAATAAGAGATACATATTCATTCCTATGATATGAAACCCAAAAAAATAATCTGTAGTTTGGTACTAAATGTTGAAGAGAGTTGGGAGTAGTGTTAGTGTGGGAGGGAAAGTGAGATAGATGGGAATGAAACAATATAGGTAAGAATATTGAACTGAAATGAAATAAATAAATGCATGTGCAGGCTATTTCTCTCAATCAAAATTGTTTATATAGATAAATTGAGCTGGAGATCTTAATTCATACCCTTTGACACAATCTCCAATAAAAAAAGCAATTAATGGAGGCCTAAAGACCAAAATTAGAAATAAGATAAATCTAGAAACTAAATAGAAAAGTCTAGACTTTTCTTAAGAACTAGAGTTGTCAATGTCTTCTCTTGGATTGCAGGTCCAAACACACTAATTAATCAAGAAAATCACAATAGTGAAATATGTGTATTAGCCATGGTTAGAACCAAGGATATAGCAAGACATAACAGTGAGAACGAAGAAGTATAAGTCAAGGTGAACAACTTCCATCTATCTAGATTTGCAATGAAAGTCTGTGAATGGGGTTCTGGTTCCTTGCTCATAAAAGGCACGGCCAAGATGATTGTATGTTAGTACTTATCCCGACTCTAGTTTTTATGGCTTCATGTGGGTTGCCCATCTTCTTACTTATTGCCCTTTCTTGAGCTCAACCTCTGCGTTGAAGTTGCATCAAGTACATAAATAACTTTGTTCCATGCATGGAGGAAAAATGAAAGTGGAACCTTGGTCTTTAAAGTTGTAGGCAGGAACTAAGAATTGACATCTTCATTATTAACTTAAGCTCCAGCTCCAACTTCATTTTTGACATTATTCATAGTCAAGGCAATTTGTTTGCAGATCAGGCACTGGTTCCTGTGAATGAGCCACTGTTTGATGCACTGCATGTACGTGAGACTTGTGCACACATAAATCCAGCTTCGCAATTTCTTCTCCAACTCCATATATTATCCTGGTACACATGGAAACAAATTTTGTAAGAGAAAAGTTAATATATAATACAAATTCAATTATTTGTTTTGTATATTCTTTATTTTTATATATTTTAATTATCGAAGCAAAGTTGAGTGTTCACAATTGTATTATAACAATAACAAATATTTAACATCCAAAACTCTTATTCGATATGAAATGATAATCATCCAGCCTCTACCTTTTTTTTAAGGGCTAAATTTATTGCAACAGCAATTGGCACGATATATGACCAAGCTGACAGTAACAGGGTACAGCTACAAGAGAAAACTAAAAAGAGAATACAGTGGCTATCTAACTTATACAATCAATAGGAGAATATTGTACCATGAACCAAAAGCTACACCATAAGACAAACCCCCTTTAATGCAGATCCAAGACCACAAGATCGTCTTTATATGCATCAACACCGAATTAACATCCTTAATATGCAGAACCTTGGAAAATAATGTTGTTGCGATGCAACCATAGACACTAACATGTTGCATATGTATTGCTAAAATAAAATTACTAGTAAAGCTGTGCAATTAAATTATATAATACTACAAAGAAAAAAAAAACTACTGCTAATAAATAAAATCTACCAGAATCGTCCTACCAATTTGCTATTTTTATATCACCCTTGATACCTACCTATATCATTTAATAGACCATCAAATCAAAAAGTTTGATCTAATTTTGGGAGTTTAGAGATTGCAATACAACCACAAGCTTCGTTTTGCTTCTCATCCACATAGCCTGAAGTTTTCAAAACCTGAAAAAACAGTAGACAGAAAACAAGGTTAAAATCTTTCCTCCTCTGGTCGGGGTAATGAGTTGATTTTCTATTCCACAAATAACATTCTCAAAAATTGGTTCATTATGTGGTCCATCTCATGGATAACATGGTGTGTCAGCATGTATAGTGTGTAATGTTTTTCAAACAACTAAGAGTGTTTAGTGTAGAAGTAAAATGAAGAGTATTAGAGGGAATTTGACGAATCCTCGAGAGATGTAAGGGCATATTACTCAAAAAAAAAATTGTTGATGTCTTTAAACTAAAAATGGACTGGTAGTTCTCCCAAATGTTTTTCCTATATGAATGTTCAATCATCGTCATTCGTCAGGGTGGTTAAAAAGCAATGACAATATCCTTATAGCACCACACATGCACATAGCTAGCCACAATACATTCAACCAGTTTGTTTCATGTGTCGGAAAAATGATTAAATTAAATAACAATAAAGTAAATTATTGAAAGAACCGACTTGTTTTGCCGCTACGAAATATATATGATTGCTAAGAAAGAGCAAAAGGACTGACATGGGTTTCCCTCTGACTTGCATTGTAGATTTATATACTTACGTTCCAATCAGACAACAAAAATGATCCGTTAAACGAAAGGGCATCGATCACCTAAAAGAAAATTATAGAAGTACATCACTATTCTTTGACCTACCAACTGGCAACTACAATTCCTAAATTACAGCTAGATTGGATTAACTTTTTTTAATTAGGAAGAATGTTAATGAAAGGATTCATTATATTAATAAATAAAAACAATTTTGTACTCTAATTAAAACTCTTAAAATGATTTCACAAAAAAATCTTAAAATAACATCATTTTGTATTAAAATGATTAAAAATAAAATTGAAGTGATTGAGGTCAATTTTGTATGGTGGTATAGGCAAATTGGCTATAGCAAAGAACTATATTGACCAATCAAGGGGATTCTAATGTTGTTCAAGTGACCTGTATGCGCTCATAGGTGGAATGCCCCTCTCAACAAGATTTTCTCCATACGCATCGGTCATGATTTGGACCCTTGATCACATGCTTAAGGGATCCATGTCTAATATCACTTAGATGAACCATTTGTTCGTGCCAACAATAATTATGGTGAGTGGCTTGAAAGAAATGATGGATACTCTAACAATGATGGTTGCTTTGAAAAGTATTAAATGATTTGGAAAAGGTGATACATTTTGTACTTTGTTAAAAAAAATTGATTCTTGCTTACCAATCATATATTGTCTAACCAAATCTAATTTCTAGACATGTTTCTCAAAAAATCAGATATGTGTAGATTTTCCCCCAACTAACAAAGAGATCTAAGTAGATCTAAGTAGATCTGCCACAAACCAATTTGTGTGGATATCGATCGTGCCTTTTATGGAGGATACAAATTAATCATTTAATTGTGACTATTAAATAAGTTGATTTATAATAACCAAAGAGTTAGAACTTTTACCTTAATCAAGGAAATCACGGTTGTTGAAGATGATTATTGGCCATGGTTTGAACAAAGGATAGGGCAAAGCATAAAAGAGAGGGCGAAGAAATATAAGACATGGCCAACAAATTCCATTTTAGTATATCTGCAACGAAGATCCATGAATGGGGCTTTGTTGTTTGGCTCATAGATCTAACATAAAATGAAAAACCCAAAATTTTTACATGAAAATGCCAACATAACAAAAAATAATTATAAAGTGTGGAAGGGTTAGTCTTGGAGCTCTGAGCCTAATAGTCTATTTGGTGAGAACAAGAGGAAGTGATGGACTTTAAGGTGTAGGCTTCGTGTGGTAGGAATAATTACATGTATGAGAATGATGGTAAGATGTGGGTGGAGGGTGCTTTCACACAATTCCACATTATAAAGCCTTGAAGCCTTTAGAAGGATCTAGAGCGACTAGCCTTGAGAAAAAAATGAACGGTTTGATTTGATGTTATCAACGGCTCACGATTATTTGATTGATAATCCGTGTCTTTTTGAACCAGCCAATGAGATGACATGCATGACGCAACACCAACTTTTTATTCGGTGTATTCTCTTTCAATTTTAAATTGGGTGGAGATGTGGATAACAACAACTAAACTTGCATCTTGAGTATTGCACTAGTTTTATTTAATGTGTTTAAATTATTAGTTACTAATTAGAGATAAAATATTGTATCTTGAGTTTATTTAAAATAAACACATTTTTAAATAATTTGTTTGAATAAACACAACTAAATATTTGTTTAAATTATTAGTTATTAATTAACGAGTGTCTAAAAGTATATTGTATTGATTAAATAATGTGTAAAAGTGATATGTATTAATTCTTGAGTTTATTTAGCAAACATTGTATGTTAAATTTTTTTAATAAGGTTAAATTATTCATTTGGTTCCTATAGTTTCATGATTGTTACCTTTTTAGTTCTTATAGTTTGAAAATTATGTTTTTAGTCCCTATAGTTTACATTTTAATTCTCTTGTAGTCCCTGTAGTTTAAAGTGTTCTTTTTAGTCCTTATAATTTGTATTTTAATTCTCTTTTAGTCTCTATAGTTTGAAAGTGATATTTTTAGTCCCTATAATTTGTATTTTAATTACCTTTTAGTCCTTATTACAAAAAATATATAAAAATAATTAGCTACAAATTAGTTATAATTTATCAATTATTTTTTTATTACAAATTATCTTACGATGAATTAGTTACGAATTACTTGCTAATATTTTTGTAGTTAATTATAATTGATAATATTACTCATATTTTGATGGTAAGGACTAAAATGAAATTAAGATATAAAGTATAAGGACTAAAAAGACCACTTTTAAACTATAGAGAGTAAAAGAGAATTAAAATACAAATTATAAGGACTAAAAAAAACCACTTTCAAAACTATAGGGACTAAAAGAGAATTAAAATGTAAACTATAGGGACTAAAAAAACCACTTTCAAACTATAGAGACTAAAAAGGTAAGAATCTTGAAACTATAGAGATCAAATGAGTAATTTAACCTTTAAAAAAAATCTTCTTTTGTATGACTTAATTTTGAGGCAATTATCATCAAAGTCAACAAGCTTATCATTCATAATGGTTTGCGATTGGGAGACAGTGTAAAATGCACAAAATCCACAAAAGAAAATTTCAATGGAAAAATCTACAAAATTATGAAAGTTGAGTGGTAAAATTCATGAAAATAAAATTTGAGCGGTGAAATTCGTAAAATAATAAAAGTTTGATGGTAAAATACGTAATTATGCAAAAATAAAATTAACTACTACTTCAGGAATGTGATTCTTAAGTATTTTATTTGGATAAATAACAATTTTCATTCTTGAATGTATAGAGCGCTGACAAATTCGTCCTCGAAAGATAGAAATTCAAATTTTAGTTCCGAAAGTGAAAAATGTGTGACAACTTATCCATTAACTTTCATCCATTATCTTTAATGAAAGAGCCTACGTGACACGTTCATGAACGAATTTGTTAACGCTCTACACATTTTGGGACGAAAATGACTAATTACCAAAAATATCATTTATTCTTCATCTTCTTCCCTTTTTTTTAACAATTGCAAGCATAACACTACCACAAACATTTATGAAAATAGGAAAGCAAGCATAAGTTATATAACAAACATAATAATAAGCATAATATGTTTGTTGTTCTAAAATTTATATTGTGACAACATTAAGTAGTAACAAAATCAAGTTCAGTTTTATTTTTTCGTAAAGATTAACTTAATGGTTGTGTTTTTTTGTTTGAGTCTCACATTTTGAGTAAGATACTGTCACATTAGAAATTTCAGAGCAATATACAAGTTATGCATATTAATTAATATTATGCTTATTATTATATTTGTTCCAACTCGTGTTTGTTTTCCTATTTTTTAAGTGTTTATTATAATTTTATGCTAGCAACAATTAAAAAGGGGAAAATGAAGACTAAATTATACTTTGGGTAAATAGTCATTTTCATCCCCGAATGTCTAGGGTGTTGACAAATTCATCCTTGAATGTGCCACGTAAATTCTATTTTACGAACGGATGGATGGATTTGTCGCAGTTTTTTCTATTTTGGGGACTAAAATTTGAATTTCAATCTTTTGGGACAAATTTCTCAGCGCTTTGCATATTCATGGAAGAAAATGACTATTTACCTTTTTTAATTCAAAATATGTAATGCAAAAATTTAGGACCTTCCAAAATTTACTGCTAAATATTTGACTGCTTATTTACAATATTTTTCTTCTGCTACTAACTGACTAACTGGCTGCGCACTGGTTTCGGTGGGTGAAGGAAGAACACAACTGCCTTTGCTTATATGATATATATACCTAAGTAAGTTGTATTTTGCTTGTATGATATTTATACCTACATGTTATCTTGTTTCTCTCCATTAATTAGGAATGTGATAACTCACCCCCTATGTGTTGTTTGTGTTTGGATCTTGTGATGATCTTGAACTTTGTGTTCGGGGGAGCAGATGAATAGGTGGATGGCTGTCATACCCTAATTTCGTCCAGGGACCATTGTTTGATGGAATGCAACCTTCGCTTGACCGCTTTGAGGAACTTGACACCCATCGTTAAGCAATCCGTGAAGTTCCGCGACATGTCGGGAGTCAAAAGGAAACATTATTGAGCAATCCGTAAAGTTCCGTAACATTCCAGAAGCCAAAGAGGGGATGGTTGCATAATCCATAAAGTTTCGTGACATTACGGAAAGAAAAACAAGTATCGTTACGTAATTCGTGAGGTTCCATAACGTTACGCAAAAAGAATCAGCAAAAAAGGGGCAAAGGGGCAAAGGGGGGTGTATTTAGTAAATTGGAGGATACAAATAGTAATTTTCAAATTTGGGCCCTTCTAGAGGTTTCTGGGCATTTTCTTGCTTAAGGTGGAAGCAACCTAGCATGCCTGGTTAAGTTAGGTGGCAACCACCTCCCCCGTTTTGTTAAAAAATGGGCTTGTGGGGCTTCCGGGACATCCGTAATGCTTCCATAAAATTCCCATAACCCCAAATAAGCATATTTCACTTAATATGGGTGAGAAGGAAGAGAAAAAAAAAGAAGAAAATCAAGTCCTACAGGCTTCCGTAACTTTTCCGTAAATTACGAAAGAAGGATGGTAAACTTATCAAAATGGAGGGGGTGCAAATAAAAATTTTGAAATTTTTGAATTGTGCCTTCCAGAGTGTTTTTCAAAGCTGGATTGCTTCTGGAGGAAGCAACCCAGCTCGCCTGGACGAGCTGGGCGACAACCTCGTCCCCTTTTTTCCTATAAAAAGGCAAAGGGGGGTTGTTCTATGGGTCCCTAATCCCCCTGGCTATGCATTTCAACTGTTTTGGGTGAAAAAAATTGTTTTCGTGAAGAAAATCCAAGCCGAGGTGCTTCCGTAACGCTTCCGAGATTTTTCCGTAAACAAATCCGTGAAGGTTTTCCTCCGTTCTTCACTGTTCTTCATCCGTTCTTTGTTCTTCAACGGGTAAGTTTCCAAATTCGAGACTTTTAATTCATTTCTTATTTTTTGGCTTTCATCTTTATTTCGTTCAATTTCGGTTTCTTTTCTTCCATTTTTAACGAGCTTTAACCAATCGTTTAAGCCGTTTTCTCACCTAATAAATTGTAAAATGAATTTCAACCAATCATTTGTGTTGTAATCTCATTTAATCATTGTTAAAACAAAATCTAACTGATCGTTCACGTTGTAACCTCGGTTAAACCAAAAAAAGCAAAAAAAAAAAAATAATCAAAATATCTTTGAATAAAATAATCAAAAAATCAATCAGACGTTTTTCTTTGGAAGTTTCCTTGGATCAATTGACTAATAACCAAAGTGAAACTAAGGCTAAAATCAATTCACAAATCAAGCTTTGTTCGCAAAAATCACTAAAATCCGTTTTAAGGTCCAACGCCTTAAACGGTCCTCTTTGCTTTTATCGGTTAACATGGACCGTTCAAAAGCATGAAATCAACATGTAACTTTACCATAGTTAGCGAGAACTACGTAGGTCTGATTTCCTCTTCGATAGAGGATATGTAGGAGCAAAAGCCCCGCTTTTGTCGACCTCGTGAGATGGTTAGAGGTCCAACGCCTTAGCTTTCTCACCAAGTAAAATGGATCATTTTAAGGTCCAATGCCTTAAATGATCCCCCTTCCAAGTAAAAAGAATCACTTGATTCGCCCCTTTTGAAAGAACTACGTAGGTCTGATTTCCTTACCACAATTGAGGAATACGTAGGAGTAAGGGAAACACCCTTGTCGACCACAAAAAGATAAAAATACAAAAAAAGGCATAAAAAGACATAAAAACATAAAAAAGGGAAAATAAAACAAGTTGAAGTCATATTTGCACACTTGATTAAAGGCTGTCGTCCCTTGTGACGGACGCGTGGGATGCTAATACCTTCCTCGTGCGTAAATACAACTCCCGAACCTTTCACGATTAAAGTTCGTAGACCACACCTTTCCCATTTTTCCGACGTTTTCCTTGAATAGACGTTGGTAGCAACTTCGCGCATTTTCCTTTCTTGGAAGACGCACTTGCGAGCCCCGTGTCGCCCTCCCGCCGAAGGGTAGGTTGCGACAGTTGGCGACTCCACTGGGGACCATTTTTAGAGAGTTAGGCCTTCTAATCTCCTGCAATATGATGACTTCCTCTTTTGTCAGTTTCCTTTTATTTGCCATGCAAATAACCTAAATGTCATGTATGTCTTTGCTGTATGATTATTTGTGGATATTGCCATACTGTGTACATCCCCGTGTTATGTTTTTGCGCGTCTGCATCATGTCGTCACGCATGCGTTGTATGTTGGTCTCGTCTTTTGTCATGGGAAGCCGGAAGATCCATATCACCTTCTTAACTACACACATGGGGCATTGCACCCCCAAGTGTGCAAGTAAGAAGAGATAATTTTTCGGGCTCTCGTGTTCGTAAATGCATTCATATCATGCATCGCATAAGCATCTCTTCATGGCATCATAATGAACATATCGTTCCTGCATTTGCCCGTTATCATATTCCAGCCTTACATTTTGCATGAGTCATTGCATCATCATGCATATGCGTTCAACAAACTTTTTTGATCTACAAATTATATACCATTTGTTTTCATGTTTGCTCATGCGTAATCCTTGCGTTTTCCTCTGCAAAACAAAAACAAAAAAGAAAGCGTGAAAATTCACGTTGCACTCTTAGTTGCATATATTTGGTACCATGAGCCAACCATGTTGGGATCATAAACCCGTTTCACTTAAAAAAATGATTGAACATGGTACCTAATGCATGGTTAAATAGGAAATGATGTTTCTTCGAGCATCTCAATTTCATAATTACATTTTCCATGCATAGCTTAAAGTATGCCCGAGTCATTCACCCCTATGAAATGTTGTTGAAGTATTGGCGATCAGAATTTCCATTCCTTGGATTATAGGGTTGAACCAAGCTCATGCTTTTACGAAAAGGTTCATCAAGTTAAGTTGAAATATGGAAGTAACCATCTTGCAAAAATTAGGGCAAAAGATGGATCGAGCTACATCATTGCTTCGTCTACTGCCAAACACATTTAGGATTGTTGATGTCCTTGTTAGTTCCAGTTTCACCTTGACAAAGATGTCATGGACCATGTTGAAAATCAAAATTGATTCAACCCCATGTCCTGCATAAAAATTCGCAATTCTGTGCATCATTCGCATACATCCATGCTTTTCATTGGTTGCATTGCTCGTTGCATTCTTTCCTTGCAAAAAAAAAGAACTTAATCATTGAACATGCTTTACGGCGCCCTTACCGAACACGTGCTAGAGCTAGAGTAATGGGTGAAGTAAAGGAGGTGCAAGAGTAGATGAAGGCCAACATGGAGGCCATGAAAGAGCAAATGGCCACAATGATGGAGGCCATGATGAGCATGAATAAGATAATGGAAGCCAATGCAGTTGCAGTTGCCGCTACCAGTGCTGTTGTTGAGGAGGACCTGACTCACCCATCTGGCATCAACCAAATGAATCATCCAACCTCAGATATGGTAGGCAAAGATTTGAGAAGTACGGGCGGCCCCCATGATGTGCAAATTCGAAACGAGCACGCCTTCCCGTCGTATGGCTTGCCTCCCAACTTACACCACCCAATGTGGCATACACTCCCAATAAGAATGTCAATAACTCCTCTTCTATACTCATTGAGAGCCAACAACCTCAATTTGATCATGAACATATTTCTCAACCCATGGGGGAGACACATGAAATGCCCCAATCTAGTGGACTTTGAGCCTTGCCTCAGATATGCCACTGAAGGGCAAGCAGTTGGTGGTATACCCCTGCAAAACACTTTGGAGGGACCTCAGTATCACCCACAACTACACCTCTTGCATTCCACAAAACCCTCATGCTATGGCAGAAATGGGAAAGTTGGATCATCTAAAGGAAAGGCTCAAGGCCATTGAAGGAGGTGAAAATTATGCCTTTGCTAACCTAGAAGAGTTGTTCCTAGTACCCAATATCATCACCTTTCCCAAGTTCAAGGTACTGGACTTTGACAAGTACAAGGGGACTACTTGCCCCAAGAACCATCTAAAGATGTATTGTCGGAAGATGGGGGCATACGCAAAAGATGAGGAATTGCTGATACATTCCTTCCAAGAAAGTCTTACTAGGGTAGCTGTTACCTGGTACACTAACTTGGAACCTTTCCGAGTCCATTCTTGGAAAGACCTAATGGTTGCCTTCGTTAGGCAGTGTCAATATAATGGCTTCGGATAGGATGCAACTACAGAACATGTGCAAAAAGGGGGGCACGGATCTTTCAAAGAATACGCCCAAAGGTGGAGGGATTTGGCAGCCCAAGTGTTTCCCTCAATGACGAAGAAAGAAATAATAACAATGATAGTAGACATATTACTAGTGTTCTATTATGGAAAATGGTGGGTTACACACCTTCAAGCTTTGTGGATTTAGTCTTCGCTGGCGAAATGATCGAAGTGGGTCTAAAAAGAGGCAAATCTGATCATCATGCTTTGATAAATGCAAAAAAACTGGGGCAAATAAAGAGGGTGAGAATGAGGGAGAAACCCATGTTGTGGCTGCCATTCCTATACGGCCAAGTTTCCCACCAACCTAACAATGTCATTACTCAGCCAATAACAACCCTTCTCCTTACCCACCACCCAGTTATCCACAAAGATCATCCCAAAATCAACCACAAAACCTACCTACCACACAACCAATGCTAAACACCACCTTTAGCACGACCCAAAACACCAACGAAGGAAGGAATTTTGCAGCGAAAAAAAAAAACCTATAGAATTCACCCCAATTCTGGTGTCCTATGCTAACTTGCTCCCATATCCACTCGATAATTCAATGGTAGCCATAACCCCAACCAAGGTTCCTCAACCTCTATTTTTTCGAGGATACGACTTGAACATGTGCAAAGTCTAATTGATGCGGGCTGGCTGAAATTCGAGGAGAATCGCATGTAAGTCCTAACATTGACAAGAGACACCACACATGGGGCAATTTTGAAAGCTGTTGTTAGATGTCTCTAATGACTCATCAGGATTTTCAAGTTTATGCCATTATTGCAAACCATAGTTACAATGCTAAATAAAATGGATAAATTTGGCATCTTTGTCCCTCATCCTTTCGTAATTACATCTTTGCTTCCACTGGAATGTCGGTGCAAGCCTTTGGTTTGTTTGCTCAAGCTACCTGCGCTCCTGAGTGTTGACTTCCAAGACCGCTCAATCAGAGATTACTCGTCTTGCATGTTGGTGAGGGTGCCGTAAAACAACGAGTAAAGTTCAAAACAAAAAGGTTCAAAAAGAAAAAGGAAAAAAGCATTTGATTGACTGTGTTTTCAAGTAAAATATACGTTCATGTGACCTCATTTTATCATTCCAAAAAGTTTGTCCTTTTTAGAGAGAAGTAAGTTTTCAAGAATAGGAGTCATTTGACTTAATTCGTAAACTGAAAAAATCCTTCAACTGTTTCTCGTCCTTTTTGAGAATCAGTTGTTTCTTTCATTCTTCCTTGCTACAAGGTTGTGAAAACAAAACAATGATTCGTACCTCAAAGCCTTACACTGGGGCAATGAGGGGCATCGTGAATGAACCTCAAGTGAACCTAGGGGTAGATTAGAAGTTCTCACCCAATAGGTTCCCTACTACAAAGTCATGACGAAAAACAATGATTGGTACCTCAAAGCCTTACACTGGGGCAATGAGGGGCATCGTGCATGAACCTCAAGTGAACCTAGCGACAGATTAGAAGTTCTCACCTAATAGGTTCCCAGCTACAAGGTCATGGTGAAAGATAACAATTGGTACCTCAAAGCCTCACACTGGGGCAATGAAGGGCATCGTGCATGAACCTCAAGTGAGCATAGGGGCAGATCAAAAGTTCTCACCCGTCGATGTTTTTAAACAAAAAAAAGGGGGGGACAAACCCTGGAATTTCAATGGATTGATTAAACATCGAACGACTTCATTGCCGTCACTCCAAAATGGTCAAATGACTAAATCAAACAGAACATACACTCTGAGGGAGTTCCTGGAGAGATTTGCAAAAGATAGGATAAGGTTGCATGAATTATCACCTCTTTCAAAAGGACAGTCAATCTGTGTTTTCCAAAAAAAATTATTAAATCAAAATCAAAATCACAAAATAGGGAAAGAATGTCATGAACATTGTACAACTTTTCGTTACATTGCATTGTTGTGTACGAAGTCCGCATTTACCAAATTTCACGACAAAGGTTGCATGCATCTGCTTCCCTAAAAATAATGTTAGCTGCATAGATTTCCTCCATCTAATGTCCAATCTTTTGAATTTGGAATGACCGACCCTCTCAATGAGTCAATCTCTTGCTTTCTCATAAGGGTGGACCCTTGGGTACTAGTACCCTCGCCTTCGGAGGACTATACGTCCTCCCCTCCAGAGGACTACACGCCCTCGCCTTTAGAGGACTACACGCCCTCGCCTTAAGAGGGTTGCACGCTGTCACCTTCAGAGGACGTCACGTCCTTGCCTTCAGAGGACTACATATCCTCGCCTTCAGAGGACTACACGTCCTCGCCTTCAAAGGACTACACGTCCTCACCTTCAGAGGACTACACGTCCTCGCCTTCAGAGGACTACACGTCCTCACCTTCAGAGGGCTGCACGCCTACGCCTTCAGAGGGTTGCACGCCCTCACCTTCAGAGGACTACATGTCCTCGCCTTCAGAGGACTACACGTCCTCGCCTTCAAAGGACTACACGTCCTCACCTTTAGAGGACTACACGTCCTCGCCTTCAGAGGACTACACGTCCTCACCTTCAGAGGGTTGGACGCCCTCACCTTCAGAGGACTACACGTCCTCGCCTTCAGAGGACTAGACATCCTCACCTTCAGAGGACTACACGTCCTTCCCTTTAGAGGTCTACGCGCCCTCACTTTCAGTGGGCTCCATAGCCACACCTTAAGAGAATTTAAGGTCCTCTACCCTTAATGCTTAACCGAGACTTGCACTCCTAGTTAAGGGGCGAGTAGTTTCCTTTTATCAGTTCCCGGGCCACCCTCTGATCCTGGAGGAGCGACCAACTGTGCTAGCACAACCAGAGAGGGAGGCTATCGCACAACTACTATGCATACCAGGGCAAGATTTCACCCGTGCCACTGCAAAGAGATGAGTGCGGATCGTGCGCACCAACATGACCACTCTTACACAGATATGTATGACATTGCTACTTAGCAACATTCTACCCAGCGATCGTAATGTCGATCTCCCCCTGCGGAAGTATCAGTTGGTCTGTGTCGTCCCGGCATAGGTAGGTATGCATTATGTCCAACTGATTTCTGATGCCATCTACTATTTCTAGGGATCACGCCCACAAGACACCCAGTGGACCCGGAGGAGCCCAATAGGGCCCTGGGGTTTCCGGCTCTGGTTACGGGCCTCTGTCCGTCCTACAAGGTGCCCGTCCCCCCAGCAAGTTCATGCCGTCGTGACATAGGTAAGTATGCACATCTCTCAACTGATTTTTGATGTCATCTATTATTTGTAGGGATCACGCCCGCAAGACACTCAGTGGACCCGAAGAAGTCCAATAGGGTCCTGGGGTTTCCAGCTCTGATTATGGGCCTCTGTCAGTTCTATGGAGTGCCTGTCACTCCCAACAAGGTTATCAAGCCTCCTACTAACCGAGCTTTCATCAAGAAGTGTTGCGCCCCCAGGCAAGCGCAGGGCGCGACACCACAGTAGCCTGGGAATGGCCGGCAGCAGGCAACTGATGCACCACCGCCACCTCCAAAGCCCCTCAGCTCATCTACAAAAGCTGGAGCGTTGCGTACGACCTGTGGTCGACCAGCAGGCGACCAAGTCCAAAGCCAAAGATAAGCAAAAGTACTAGGTCTGTGACCGGCAAGTCATCACGCGTCCAGCTCAAGACGTTAAAGAAGCGCTACTAGGAGGAAACCTAGTACCTTTTAAATCTCTGCTTGTTATTTGATCACCTTTGTTTCGCTAGTCATAGTAGGACACACCTAGTTGTTCATGATCCTAGGAATTTAAATAAAACAAGCACAAGCTCAGAAGGTAGTCATACCTCACAAAATATATATATGTATGTTTAGGTAGCAAGATACCTTAGATATGCATGTATGTAGCAAAAAGATACCTCACAAAATATATATATGTTTAGGTAGCAAGATACCTTGGATATGCATGTATATAGCAAAAATACCTCACAAAAATATACACATGTTTAGGTAGCAAAATACCTCATGAAAAAAAAGGAAAAACAAAAACAAACAAGAAAAAGAAATAAACAAATGATAAAAAGAGAGAAAAAAAGAAAAAAAATAATAATATGTTGTCTAGCTAAAGAACCAACATGCTTTTGAAAAGAGATAACTTCCAGCTTTTCTTGGAAAAATTCACTGATCATAACCAGTTTTTGAAAAAAATGTGTATACACCTGAAGGGTGAATGCTGTGAAAATTTTCCTGAACGCCCAAAATAGACTCGGATGAATGCATGAATTGATAAAAGAACATATTTTGGAAACACTAGGTTGACTTAAATAGGGAAAATGAATCCTGAGCCCTAGTGTCACATGGCCATAAAAATTTGATGCTTGCGTGTCCGCATGGGTGCATGCTTGACCAATTTTGCATAAAATTTCCTAATCATCATTGTTGCATGTGTATCATGGAAATAATGTGGGACATCCCCTTTATCCCCGAACCGCTGGCCAAACCCTGACAAAAGGAAAATTCCAAAAATCCCAACTTATCATAAACCTTGACCCAGGGTGAGAATGTCAATCCTTGCCCTCGGAAGAAAACAAAAAAAAAAGGAAAATTCTCAATCAAAGAGTGGGAGAAAGCAAAAAAAGAAATAAAATTCCCAATCAAAGAGTGGGAGAAAGCAAAAAAAAAACAATTCCCAATCAAATAGTGGGAGAAAACAAAAAAGAAAGAAAGTTCCCAATCAAAGATCGGAAGAAAACAAAAGAAACATGCAGAAAGGTCTTTGGACTAGACAATATCTGAACAATATAGAATTGTCACCAAGTAAACGAAAAAAAGAAAGGAAACCACGACCTAAAGTGGCCCTTTCCCTTTGATTGCCAACCAAAATCCTGTGCGTCGGTGACTTGTTCACCTCACACTAAACAAAAACAAAAAAGGAAAAGGCCAAGAACACTCAAAGCCAAAATTCCCACAAAGAAAAATCTCATGAAAAAGTCCTATTGATCCATGATCACGCATGTAATCTTTGATTTGAGAGGAAGTGATTTGTAAAATCAAGTCTTGACATATCTATGGTTCGGAATTAGGATGAAACACTTACCTGTCTGAGATTAATACACTTTCAGTGATTTTCTTCTATTTTTGTTGGACCTAGTGTTTCCTCTAAATGGTCGTTTAGAAACGAAATGCTAACATTCAAAATCTCATTTATGGTTATGAGAAAATTTCATCAGCATACTCTCCTTCCCCAATAGACGCATTGTTTTTCATAAAAAAATAAAAATAAAAATAAAAATAAATAAATAAATAAATAATAATAAAAAAAATCATATGTTGCTCTGATCAGTTGAAGGTTTTGTTTCTTTACTAAAGCATGTTCGCATTTTAGTGAAAAAACACCGAAACTATTTTAGTCTCACAGTTATCAAGAACTACGTAGGTCTGAGTTCCTCATCACAAATTGAGGATGCATAAGAGCAAAAGTCCTGCTTTTGTCGACCACCCCACCTTTTGTTACCGTGACCCAAGAGTCCGGTGGCATGCGGAGCCACATGACCGTGGGATCCCCAGATCCGTATTCTTTTCATTTTTATGTTTCATCATTTATCATTTGTATGTTATCTTATTTCTATGACTTGAGGGACTAACGTTTGTTTTTTGTTGTTTTTTTTTTCGATTGTCATTTGTTTTATGCATACATTTTGTTTGGATTGTTGCGTTAGTGCTTATTTCGTTATTGTCGATAATATTTGTTGAAATTCCGGAACCGTGTAGAGTTTTCATTTAGGAACGTCATCCTAAAATAAAATGAACAAACGTCGTGATAACGCCAAGAATAGAAAAAGAAAGAGGCGTTGTGAACAAAATGTCATATCTGTATATAAAGAAAAGAAAAGAACTTTTTGTATATAAACAATGTGTGAAAAGTTTTTTTTTGTATATAAACAATGTGTGAAAAGAGTTTTTGTATAAACAATGTGTGAAAAGAGTTTTTGTATATAAACAATGTGTGAAAAGAGTTTTTGTATATAAACAATGTGTGAAAAGAAATTCTTGTATATGAGCAATGAGTGTATATAAAGGATTTTTTTTGTATAAACAATGAGTGTATATTGAAAAAGGAAAAATAAATCTTTGAAAAGGAATAGAGATTTTATATAGACCATGTCGGTATAGAAAGAGTTTTTCAATGCATGTGTATATAGAGAAAAAAAGTTTTTTTTCGTGTATAGGAACGTAGGTGTACAGAGAAAAAAAGCTTTTCTCATAGATAACGATGGATGTATAGTTTTTTGCAAACATGCATAAGAAAAAATGAAACAAAAAGAAAAGAGAAAGAAAGACCTCGAAGGTTAGCATGTTATGGTCATAGGAAGCACAAATCATTCGTAGAGAGCAAACATATCTTTTGGAAACAAAAAATTGACGCTAAGAGTTTATTTTCCAAAATAATCGAGATAAGAATGGATGGATTCGTTGAACCAATGAAAGAACATAATTTGGAAACATTGGGTCTACTTGCGTAAATCCCAAGCCTTAGTATCATAATTCCATAAGCTGGATGCTTGAGTACCCACCTAGCTGTATGCATGAATTTGTTTTGCCCCAAATATCAAAATCGGGCACGCACGATGAAAAGACCATGTTGAGACACAACCTTAAGCTACCTTGAACCTTGTCCCATGAAGAGAATCCTCATCCTTTCCCCCAAAGAAGAGGACAGTAGAATCTCCTCAAGGGAGAGCGAATAACAAATGCTAAAACCCAAATTCCCAATCAAAGATCGAGAAAAAAGGGAGAGAAAGAAATGAAAAGGAAGAAATGAAAAGGAAAAGAAGGATTCCCGATCGAAGATCGGAAGAAAGTGAAAAGGAAAAGATCAGAGGAAAACAGAATAATTCCCAATCAATAAAGGAAACCAAGAAAGAGAACAGAATGTCTTCGGACCAGATAAATTTTCGGCGAGGTAAATGACCGCCGGCAAAGGGAAAACCCATTTTGAAGTGGTTCTTCCTTTGGGATTGCCATTCAAGGTCGCTCCCAACTGGCGATGTCGCACCCCACATAAACAAAGAGGAAAAGACCGAAACACCCATTTTCCTCTCCAAAAACACTACCATCGAGAAAATACTATTGATCCGTGATCGCACGTGTAATCTTTTGGTTTGATAGGAAATCATGTGCAAAATAAAGTCATGGTGCAGCTATGGTTTGGAATTAGGGTAAAACACTTACCTGTGTGAGTTTTTATACACCATGAGTGATTTTATTCCCAGTTTCAGTTTGACCCGACGTTTCCCTTAAATGTTCATTTAAAAGCTAAACGTTGACATCCTACCCTTCATTTTCGGTCACAAGGAAAACTATTTTGGCATAAGCATATTGTTTCTCTAAAATATGGTGCTCTCGTGAATGATTTATTTTTCCTTGCTAAAGCATGTTCGCCTTTTAGGTGAAAGAACCCGGTGGACTATTCGGTCCTAAAATCAAATCTTATTCGGAGCCCCATGAATTGATTTTTGTTCATGCATCCTCCACCATCGAGTCCGGAGCCCCACGAATTGATTGCCTAGCGCTGTTCGTGCATCCTCCACCATCAGATCTTATTCGGAGCCCCATGAATTGATTTTCGTTCATGCATCCTCCACCATCGAGTCCGGAGCCCCACGAATTTATTGCCTAGCGTTGTTCGTGCATCCTCCACCATCAAATTTTATTCGGAGCCCCATGAATTGATTGCCGTTCATGCATCCTCCACCATCAAATCTTATTCGGAGCCCCATGAATTGATTGCCTAGGGTTGTTCATGCGTCCTCCACCATCGAGTCTGGAGCCCCACAAATTGATTGCCTAGCGCTGTTCGTGCATCCTCCACCATCAAATCTTATTCAGATCCCCATGAATTGATTGCCGTTCATGCATCCTCCACCATCAAATCTTATTCGGAGCCCCATGAATTGATTGCCTAGCGCTGTTCATGTGTCCTCCACCACCGAGTCCGGAGTCCCACAAATTGATTGCCTAGCGCTGTTCTTGCATCCTCCATCATCGAGTCCGGAGTCCCATGAATTTATTGCCTAGCGCTATTCGTGCATCCTCCATCATCGAGTCCGGAGTCCCATGAATTGATTGCCTAGTGTTGTTCATGTGTCCTCCGTTATCAAGTACGGAGCCCCCGGTGAAGGGAAAATATAGTTTTTGTTATTTTCCCAATCGGTTCCTTCACCAAAAATGTGTATACGTGTATATTATGTTATTCTTTGTTTGTTTTGTGTTGTGCAGAGAAAAAAGAAGGAGAGACGGGAGTCAATTATTTCAAATCATTTTGGTTGGAACTATTGTGATTAAGATCAATTAAATCCCCATGATGGGCAAAGGACGGCCTTCGGGAATAATCATAGATTAATTACGGAAAAGGATAACAGAGTCGAAAGGAAACATTATTGTGCAATCCGTAAAGTTCCGTAACATTCCAGAAGCCGAAGAGGGGATGGTTGCGTAATCCATAAAGTTTCATGACATTACGGAAAGAAAAACAAGTATTTTTATGTAATTCATGGGGTTTCGTAACGTTACGGAAAAAGAATCAGCAAAAAAGGAGCAAAGGGGTGTATTTAGTAAAATGGGGGGTGCAAATAGTAATTTTCAAATCTAGGTCCTTCTAGAGGTTTCTGCGCATTTTCTTGCTTAAGGTGGAAGCAACCTAGCTCGCCTAGGCGAGCTAGGTGGCAACCACCTCCCCCATTTTGTTAAAAAAAGGGCTTCTGGGGCTTCCGGGACACCTGTAATGCTTCCGTAAAATTCTCATAACCCCAATTAAGCATATTTCACTTAATATGGGTGAGAAGGAAGAGAAAAAAAGAAGAAAATCAAGTCCTATAGGCTTCCGTAACTTTTCCGTAAATTACAAAAGAAGGGGGGTGAACTTATCAAAATGGGGGGATGCAAATAGTAATTTTGAAATTTTTGAATTGGGCCTTCCAGATTGTTTTTCGAAGCTGGATTGCTTCTGGAGGAAGCAACCCAGCTCGCCTAGACGATCTAGGCAGCAACCTCCTCCCCCTTTTTCCTATAAAAAGGCAAAAGGGGGTTGTTCTAAGGGTCCCTGATCCCCCTGGCTATGCATTTCAGCTGTTTTTGGTGAAAAAAATTGTTTTCATGAATAAAATCCAAGCCGAGGTGCTTCTGTAACGTTTCCGAGATGTTTCCGTAAACAAATCCTTGGAGGTTTTCCTCTGTTCTTCACCGTTCTTCATCCGTTCTTCGTTCTTCAATGGGTAAGTTTCCGAATCCGAGACTTTTAATCCATTTCTTGTTTTTTGGCTTTCATCTTTATTTCATTCAAGTTTGGTTTCTTTTCTTCCGTTTTTAACGAGCTTTAACCGATCCTTTAAGTCGTTTTCTCACCTAATAAATAATAAAATGAATTTCAATCGATCATTTGTGTTGTAATATCGTTTAATCACTGTTAAAACAAAATCTAACCGATCGTTCACGTTGTAACCTCGGTTAAACCAAAAAAAGCAAAAAAAATAATAAAATAATCAAAATATCTTTGAATAAAATAATCAAAAAATCAATCGGACATTTTTCTTTGGAAGTTTCCTTGGATCAATTGACTAATAACCAAAGTGAAACTAAGGCTAAAATCAATTCACAAATCAAGCTTTGTTCGCAAAAATCACTGATTTCCTCTTCGATGGAGGATACGTAGAAGCAAAAGCCCCGCTTTTGTCGACCTCGTGAGATGGTTAGAGGTCCAACGCCTTAGCTTTCTCACCAAGTAAAATGGATCATTTTAAGGTCCAACGCCTTAAATGACCCCCCTTCCAAGTAAAAAGAATCACTTGATTCGCCCCTTTTGAAAGAACTACGTAGGTATGATTTCTTTACCACAATTGAGGAATACGTAGGAGCAAGGGAAATACCATTGTCGACCACAAAAAGATAAAAATACAAAAAAGGCATAAAAAGACATAAAAACATAAAAAAGGGAAAATAAAACAAATTGAAGTCATATTTGCACACTTGATTAAAGGTTGTTGTCCCTTGTGACGGACGCGTGGGGTGCTAATACCTTCCCCGTACGTAAATACAACTCATGAACCTTTCACGATTAAAGTTCGTAGACCACACCTTTTCGATTTTTCCGACGTTTTCCTCGAATAAACGTTGGTTGCGACAATGACTATGAAGAACTTCATGCTAGAGGACACGGGAACACAACGCTCTGATAGGATGTGACATTAGGATATAGGTTCTATATTAATTGTATGAAGTTTAGACGACCTTGTTTGAGCCGAAATAATTTATTAATTATTTGAACAAGTTTTATTTTGATGTTAGAAAGGTGAATGTGAGCCTTCTATCCTCTTGAAAGGCCTGTATTTAAATGTGTTTTAAAAACTTTTAATTAAGTTTTATTTCTTATTTCTTTTATTATTAGTACATATATGTATGGGGTAGAGGGTGTCACAAGTGGGGTACTTGAGTTTGTAGAGTGATACACTATTTAAGGTGGGTTACAATCTTGTAATTATTTTTTTGTTAAGTGAAATCCTTTTGAGATGTTTCCATGGATGTAGGCAAGAGGTGTCGAACTATGTTAAATTCTTGTGTTCATTATTATTTTTCTTACAGTTACCCAACACTACTGGACAATGTGACTTAGAAGCTGTAGAATCAAATGAGAAAGTCATATCCAATGTTGTTTTGTGCAAGTAAATTTTGAGGAAAAAATTTCTTTTAAGTACACATATATCTTATCCCTACTCAACATATATATCATCTGATTCTGAGGCAATGTCTGCCCAAGTTTTATTTGGATGTTTGGTCAAGCCTATTTCTTGAAGGGCCAAGAATGTTTGTATTAGGAAGGCATAGTCAGCCTTGGATTGTTTTAATGTTGGGTTTTTTGGGAGTTCCTGAGTGGATGACTCAGGTTTAATTGAAACTACTTGGGGGGATGACTCAGGTTTAATTGATCTACAAACTCTTATTCAAAGAACCAAAGAATCCATCACCATTTGTAATCATCCAAAAGAAAAACAAACTTTATCCCAAAGGGCAACACCAGCCCCGAAACCAACTAATAGTTATCTATATAAAAATAAATTTTCAACTGTTTTGCAGATGGAGCCGGAGTATTAGGACAAAAATCCCTTTAAATCCACAGCTAAGGCGTTTCCTTCTGGATTACATTTCAAACCAACTGCAATCAACAAAATTAGAAATTTTTATGAGTTCATTTTGATAGACTAAAACTCAGTGTCCATCAAACACTTCAAAGATCCAAATGATCCATCATTAAACACCCATTCAACAATCCAAATCCTAAAAATTTTACAACCAAGACAATTTGGTCCAAATCTTAATGAAGTCAAAAAATTCTCAGTTCCTTTTGACCCACGAGGTTATACTTACTAGGATTATGTGGATGCTTGGACCAATGTATTTTGGCATCAAAACAATAAATTTAAGCATTCATGGCTTATTTATTTCAAGACCAAAGCGACCTATAATTTCCCAAATTAGTTTCTCCAGTGGTGGGACTTTTTTGGTCCAATACCCGAGATTTTTTCGGAGCAAGTTCAACAAGGATTTGCACAATTCACCAAAATGTTTAACTCTTAGGATTCAGGAATTCCAACATACCTAAAATATTTTTCTAGTTTTGCTTTGTCCTGGATATTCTCTTGGCAATACATGTATAGTAAGACTGAAAGTGACAAACAATTTCCATCACTTCAGCAACATGCTTTTGTCAAGTGGTGGAATCAATTTGACACATCCAAAGCTGAACCAGACCAGGTTAAACTTTGGTTCAAATCCCATTCGGAGTTATTGAAAGCAGCTGATCTAGAGACTTCGTTGTTTCTCAACCGGAAGTCCCAATTAGCTGCCTTCTTGGCTGGCTCCAGTTCCAAAGAACACCTGACCAAAAACTTGAAAGAAGTTTTGCAATTGCTTCAGAAAGACGAAGAAGAGGGTTCTTCCTCAAAGAAAGAAGACACTAACTCTTTAGATACTGAAGATGTATTCTACCAAAATGAGGATAACTGTTTTGGCATTTGTTTAGATGATGATTAATTCAAAAATACCATTTCTATAGTAATAGTTTTGATCATGTAAATTGTATTGTAGTTACAGTTCAATTTTATGTCTATAAAAAGAGTCCTCAATTCCATTGTGAGACACCCTTTCAGATAGCAAGAGTCGGATAGATTGTAGAGAGAGAAGCTCTTGGAAACACTCTTTGTATGCTTTTCTTTCATTAATAAAATTTCAAGTTCTTTCTTCCATTTCTCTCTCCCTCCTTACTGATTCTATGCGGCTCTGCCGCCGCTTTAGTTTCTTCTTTTCCTCCCCCTAACAGATCTAGTGCGGCCCTACTGCCGTTTTTGTTTTCTTTTGATGTTTTAGATTTAAATTTTTGCATATTTATATTTACTATTTTTATTTTCATATATCCTATATCTTATATCAACATTGTTCTTACTTCTCATTTGTCCGTCCTAATATATTATTGTGCACATTGCCAAAATTTCTGGGAGGTACGTGCACTTGTGATACTTTTGATGGCTATGCAAATGTCATCTCATAATTGATTTTTTCTGTAGTTTTTGGTTTAACTTAGTATTATGCTTATGCTTCTAAATTATTGATCACAAGCAGGGCCTTGATTCCTATGGACCAATTATATGTTAGAAGTGCTCATAGATAACAAGGTAGGTTTGTGGCAATTTTATATTCACCTGTTCAATTTCTTTAGTTCTTATGTATTTTTATATTACCAACCAATAAGTGTGCAATCCTGTGCTTTCCAGCAACTTGAACCATACTTGCTCCCTGTAGTCCAAGGCAGTAAGTATCCTTATCTGACTAACTATTTGTAATGTTATTGTGTTGTCACATAACTGTTTCTTTTCAAGGTTATCCTTAACAAGTAAATAGGATTTCATCACTTTCAAGCAGCCATTGGGAAAGATATTATTGATGTCACTTTCATTGCTAGGAGATGCACAACAAGAAATGGTATTTATTTCCATGGACCGAAAAAGAAAAATCCAATGTTTCTAGTTTGAATGTGCACTTATAAAGATCGAATGTATTTATGTTCCTTACATTTATAGAATCAAGATCTCTAATGCCATGGAATTAGTTAATGGTTACTTTAGTGGTGATAGTGAAAGCAATCATGAGAATTGTATGCAGTTGCACTACTTTAATGGGTATACTGCTTCATTTGTTCAGGTAATTCTTTTTATAAGTTTGACATGAACCAATTATACTATATGGTTGTGATAGTTGGAATGTTGGATGTAAACTAGTATTAGAAGGTTTTTCATGGAGATCACTGCATCTATCTTAGATTATAGAATGGGTGGCTTATGCCATTGTATGATCCAGAAGTACATACTTTGATAAAAGCTAAGCAAAAGAAACTAAGAAGCTTGCTTTAGTTTTGTGAGATAAATGGTAGTTGTATATGTACCACCAATATTGTGTTAATTAAACATGTATTTCATTGCAAATGACAATCATCTTGGTTGAGCTTTTGCAAGTTCGTGGTTCAATCCCACTCCTTTGGCAACAAATTGTTGACTTGACTTATAAACCAAAGTTAAGTTATTGAAACTTGAGGAAGCTGCAAGTGGTTGTTGATGGTTGCATTTTTTAGATCTATGTATAACGTTCTATGCCTATTTCATTTATATTTGTTTGCTTAAGACGTAGCCACGAGTCCTAGAGAGGCATTTCTTAAATTTAAGGAAAAATATGGGGTAGTATTAGTTGTTGATCCTGTTAACAAAGTAAATATTCTTCATTGCATAATGAGTTGAGAATACTCATACGATGGTTCATAGTTTTACCTGATGATGTATGTAATTGCATTATAAATATTGGTATGCATACCAATATTCTTAAGATTGTTAAATATATATATATATATATATATATATATATATATATATATATATATATATATATATCACCAAGTGTTACATATAATTATTGTTTTCATTTTTGGTACAAAACACATGCATAAATTAACACATGGATCTCTCATATAACAATTTGACCATTGAAAATCCAAAGCAATTGACATGTCAACAAGGAAGTGTGTAAGAATCCTTGCCTTTGCATATTTTTCTTTTTTTGGAATTTTGAGTTGTTATATGGTTATATGAGCCTTGGAAATTTATTATGTGGCTTAGGAACTTGTTTGCATGATCTTTGAAGGGAAAGAACTTGTGAGTTTTATATAGTATTCATGCTAAGTTAATTTTTTCTACATATATAGCCTATTCTAGTTAAATGTAGTTATGCTGACCTGTTATGCCTACTCCATTATTTTCCCAGGGGAATGATTCCATGTTTAGGGAACCTTAACTGTCTTAAAAGTAAGTTGATAAGTTATAAACTTCTAATATTAATATCTAGCTAATTCTTTATTATTTGAAGTTGTTCAATTTTTATAGTTATGTTGACATGTTAATAGTAAGTTAACTGATGATATTTTTCATAGATAATCATCACTTTCTAAACATGCTTACAATATAATTATTCCAACAATTTCATTGGTAATGACAGCAAATGCTACATTTTTTCATATTCCCCCTTTATTTGGAAGTATTTATCATTAATTTCCTATAAATTAGATTTGCATTTTGATTTTATAAGGAGATTTAGACTCACCTACAACTCATAGGAACTTTGTATTAATTTTTATTGGATTTGATGTGTACTTTTGTGCTGATCTTTGCTCTGTGAGATGCAAGTGCTTTCCATCATTTGTATTTGTGAAACACTGACACAGTTAAAAATGTAGTATTGGTTGTAGAACTAAATATTTTTTTAGGTAGGTTGTAGAACTAAACATATTATTTTATTAGAATTGATATAAGATTTTGATATTAACATTTTCTATTATTTTATTATAATTTTTATTTATTTTTTAAATAAAATACACTCTATGACAGTTCTTTGAATGACTGTCTTAAAAAGATTACATTCTAAGACAACTTTTTGAAAAACTGTCTTAGAATTTTCAAATTTTTTGATTTAAAAAAAAGGATTCTAGGAGAGCTTTTAAGAGAACCATCTTAGAAGGTACTTCTACTTCTAAGATGGTTCTCTGAAAAACCGTTTTAAAATTCTCATTTTTTTTAACAATTTTAAAGCGGTTTTTAACATACAACCATCTTAGAAGAATATCATTATAAGATGTTTTTTATCTAAAAACCAACTTAGAATGATACTCTTTTAAGACGATTTTTAGTTAAGAACCGTCTTATAAAGGTATATTTTTCTAAGTCAATTTTTTAGGAAACTGTCGTCGAAAGTTAAGACTTTCAATGACGTTGGCCTCAAAGATGGTCTAAAATCATCGTAGAAGGTACTTTACAACCATCGTGGAAGGTTTTTTTTTTTCAGTAGTGTAGTAGAGTGAAAAATAGTGATTTTTCTTATCTTATGGACCATGTAAATTAATAATAGACTGGCTGGATGGAAGTCCAAGTTGTTGAACAAAGCTGGTAGGGGAGACTATTATTCAACTAAGACAAAGATGAGACTTAGGTATAAGGCCTGCAAGGGAGAGTAACATTATACTAGTATTGCTCTCTGAGGGAAACATGATCATAATAAACTTAGGGTTTAAACTGTTTACAAATATCTTTGTAATAATTCCATATATTCAGTTTGTTAAGTAGTATCCTAGATATTCTTACACTTAGAATCCCATAGCCTTAAACCATATCAACTAGCATTTATCAACTCCAAAACTCTCATCCGAGATATGAATTATACATCATTCAACCTCTATCTTGTATTTTTACATATATCATATAATTCTTAGACTTAAATATGTTTTGAATCCCTGATAAATTGACATATTTTGTTTTGGATCCTTAATATTTTTTTACATTGAGACCCTAATAAAATAAATTTTAATTTTGGTCCTTGTTATTTTGAGTTAGTCCTTCTAATATATCTATTCTTTTATTTGAGTCATTTTCATATTTTGTTAATCTTATATTAGTCCCTTTGAAAAATATTTAAAAGGGACTAATAACTAATGTTCTAAATATTTTAGGGATAAAAGTAAAAAATAGATATATTAGAAGGACTAAAACAAAATAATATGGGCCAAAAAAGTTTAAGCAAAACATGTTTAAGCATAATTCTTATTAGTCGAGCTTATCCCTTTATCTGAATGCTTTTTTTTCTTCAGATTCAGTTAATTCGTACAGAAGAAGACAAAGTAGAAATTATATGTTTATATGCCTATAAAAAAAATTAAGGCTAGATATGTAGGACTGGGTATTTGATTGTTATAGTCAGATTTGGACCATAAAAGCTCCATGTGACCAAAACTAAGTACTCTAAATTTAAATCAATATCTAACTTTTGGAGCCTCAAATTTGGTTGACTTTTGTGCTCGACGAGCGAGTTGGGGTGGATTTCAACTTTCACTGAAAGACACGTTACCAGAATGTTGTCAAGCAACAAATATAAACTTTGATGTTCATTTCATACATGTGAGTAGTCACTTTGTATCCAATGACGATATGTTTGTAACACTCTCTACCTCAACATCCATATAAAAAGAGACATAAAATGAGGAATCTAATTAAATTAATTTTATTCAATAAAATCTTAAGTAAATCCATGGAGATAAAAGGTTCACATTCGCATTAATCACCTAATTAAAAACTTATCAATTAAGGGTATGAAAACATCTTTGGCTCAAAACAAGGTTCTCCAAAATCCAACGATGAACTGAATACTCAACATATGAAATAAAATCATTAAAACCACATGTCCGAAACTTCATGCAATTAATACAGAAACTCATGTCTCAATGTCACATTCTATCAAAGCATTGTGTTCCAACGTCCTCTAGCATGAGGTACCATTTCATAGGGAGACCAGTCAGGGTTACATTATTTTGTGAGAATGCTCTAACCATGTGGGATTGCTAAAAACATAAAGAAACCCTCAAACTAGGTGTATTTATCCCCAAGGCCTAGACTTTGAAGAGTCTGTTAGGACCTCTCCCTCCTGATTAAGGTCCAACCTAGAAAACATTATTTAGCATATAGACTTTATCTATGCGTTGTACAAAAACACACAACTCCTCAATTATTCTCAAATTAATTTTAACTCATCGCGCTTTAGAGTGATTAAACTCGTTGGGTTCCCATAGTGGATCTCATCACAATACTCGTCACGCATTAACTCATCGCCGTTAAATGGTCTTACAGTCGTGTGATTGAACAGTTCATAGCTCGCAACTCAATATATACAATATCTCAATACACATCTATCTCACAACTCATCACATTCAATTCATCACATGCACTCAATCTCAATCACAATCTTCTAATTCCAAAACAACATGTTATTACACCTCATGAATCATATATGCATCACACAATATTAATATATACATGACACAAAAATAGACTTTACCTATGATCTATGCAATACATAAAACTACTCAATTATTTTCAAAATCCCAATTTGATCCTCTAAGGATTCCTACACATGTTCATTCTAACCCTAATTGCAATAAACTCATCCCTTACCTCTAAGTGGGCTCACCAGCATAGTCCAACAGTGATAGTGACGTCTCTAGTAGTTCCCTAAGATTCCTCAAGTTTTTTCTCTGGTTGCTCTACTAGGATTTCCAAGCGTTAGAGAAAAGAAGAGATTGAAGCCTCCATTTCACACTCACCGTGCGAGGGATATTTATCTCACCAAGGAAATTATTTTGAAAATTCCAGCACTGGTGATGTGCAGATATGAGTTATGAATATGGTGTTCGAATTTCAAGACAATCCAACGATTAACAAGTTTGGGATCGTAGTTTTACTGGGGCAAGTTTGGTTGTATGTGAGAAAAAGAGAGCTCTGTGCGAGGGATATTTTTCTCACCATAGACATTATTTCACATATCCCAATGTTGGGGATGTGCGAAAATGAGTTCCGAACCTAGCGTTCAAATTTCACGACGATCCAATGGTTAACGAGTTCGAGATCGTAATTTTACCAGGGAGTTTTGAGAGAGGGAGAATGTAAAATGAATTTTGAGAGGAAAAGACATGTAGAGATGTGTGTAAATGTAAAAAAAAAAAATGATCTACTATGTCTCTATTTATAATTAGAGTACTCTCAATCTATTATTTACTATGTTTTTCTTTATTTTATAAAAATGAACTCTATTTTACTCCTTATCAAATGAATAAATAAAACATCCTTTTTATTTTTTAAGAACATATATTTATTTTATTTACCTTAAAACCATTATTTTAATCAATAAAATTATTTCTCCTTATTTATTTAATTACAGAAATCTCATTATTTTCCTAAAACTCTATTCAATTTTAAATAAATCCTTTTAAATTTATCTTACAGAAAAATGGGATGTTACAAAACATTCCAAAATAAACCCCAATTTGATCTTCTAAGGATCCTTACACGTTCATTCTAACCCCAATTGCGGTAAACTCACCCCTTACCTTTAAGTGGGCTCATGTGTGTAGTCCAACAGTGATAGCGGCATTTGTAGTAATTTCCTATGATTCTTCAAGCTTTTTCTCTGGTTGCTCTATTAGAATTTCCAACCGTTAGATTGAAGGAGGAGGGATTGGAGTCTCAATTTCATTGTGTGTGTGCGAGGGAAATTCTCCCTCCATATACATTGTTTTGCAAATCTCAATGGTGGGGATGTGTGAAAATGAGCTCTGAACCTGATGTTCAAATTTCACGATAATTCAACGGATAACGAGTCCCAAATCAAAATTTTACTTTAATAAGTTTGAATGTATGTGGAAAAAAGAGAATATTTTGGAAGAGGAAGAAGGAAAATAAATTTGGGAGAAAGAGAGAACGTATAAACTTATTTTAAATATAAAAATTGATATAATAGTCTCTATTTATAGCAAAAGACATTCCCAGCCTAATATTTATTATATTTTTTCTTTATTTTATTATTTTATAAACAAATTATTTTTTACTCCCTATTAAATGAATAAATAAAACATCCTTTTTTATTTTTTAAGAACATGCATTTATTTTATTTACCTTAAAATCATTATTTTAATTAATAAAACTATTTTTTCTTATTTATTTAACTACAAAAACCTTTATTATTTTCTAAAATCCTATTTATTTTAAAATAAAATCTTTTTAATTTATTTTACGAAAAATGAAATACTATTACAATATCACATTTGCTACTTCGTCTCAAATTCTTTTTATTCCCATGAATATTGAATAACAATCATTTATTTGAATTGGATATACTTTATTCAAAAAATAAATACTTGTAGATAAAAAACGATCAAACGTAAATAAGAGATACATATTCATTCCTATGATATGAAACCCAAAAAAATAATCTGTAGTTTGGTACTAAATGTTGAAGAGAGTTGGGAGTAGTGTTAGTGTGGGAGGGAAAGTGAGATAGATGGGAATGAAACAATATAGGTAAGAATATTGAACTGAAATGAAATAAATAAATGCATGTGCAGGCTATTTCTCTCAATCAAAATTGTTTATATAGATAAATTGAGCTGGAGATCTTAATTCATACCCTTTGACACAATCTCCAATAAAAAAAAGCAATTAATGGAGGCCTAAAGACCAAAATTAGAAATAAGATAAATCTAGAAACTAAATAGAAAAGTCTAGACTTTTCTTAAGAACTAGAGTTGTCAATGTCTTCTCTTGGATTGCAGGTCCAAACACACTAATTAATCAAGAAAATCACAATAGTGAAATATGTGTATTAGCCATGGTTAGAACCAAGGATATAGCAAGACATAACAGTGAGAACGAAGAAGTATAAGTCAAGGTGAACAACTTCCATCTATCTAGATTTGCAATGAAAGTCTGTGAATGGGGTTCTGGTTCCTTGCTCATAAAAGGCACGGCCAAGATGATTGTATGTTAGTACTTATCCCGACTCTAGTTTTTATGGCTTCATGTGGGTTGCCCATCTTCTTACTTATTGCCCTTTCTTGAGCTCAACCTCTGCGTTGAAGTTGCATCAAGTACATAAATAACTTTGTTCCATGCATGGAGGAAAAATGAAAGTGGAACCTTGGTCTTTAAAGTTGTAGGCAGGAACTAAGAATTGACATCTTCATTATTAACTTAAGCTCCAGCTCCAACTTCATTTTTGACATTATTCATAGTCAAGGCAATTTGTTTGCAGATCAGGCACTGGTTCCTGTGAATGAGCCACTGTTTGATGCACTGCATGTACGTGAGACTTGTGCACACATAAATCCAGCTTCGCAATTTCTTCTCCAACTCCATATATTATCCTGGTACACATGGAAACAAATTTTGTAAGAGAAAAGTTAATATATAATACAAATTCAATTATTTGTTTTGTATATTCTTTATTTTTATTTATTTTAATTATCGAAGCAAAGTTGAGTGTTCACAATTGTATTATAACAATAACAAATATTTAACATCCAAAACTCTTATTCGATATGAAATGATAATCATCCAGCCTCTTCCTTTTTTTTTAAGGCTAAATTTATTGCAACAGCAATTGGCACGATATATGACCAAGCTGACAGTAACAGGGTACAGCTACAAGAGAAAACTAAAAAGAGAATACAGTGGCTATCTAACTTATACAATCAATAGGAGAATATTGTACCATGAACCAAAAGCTACACCATAAGACAAACCCCCTTTAATGCAGATCCAAGACCACAAGATCGTCTTTATATGTATCAACACCGAATTAACATCCTTAATATGCAGAACCTTGGAAAATAATGTTGTTGCGATGCAACCATAGACACTAACATGTTGCATATGTATTGCTAAAATAACATTACTAGTAATCCTGTGCAATTAAATTATATAATACTACAAAGAAAAAAAAGAACTACTGCTAATAAATAAAATCTACCAGAATCGTCCTACCAATTTGCTATTTTTATATCACCTTTGATACCTACCTATATCATTTAATAGACCATCAAATCAAAAAGTTTGATCTAATTTTGGGAGTTTAGAGATTGCAATATAACCACAAGCTTCGTTTTGCTTCTCATCCACATAGCCTGAAGTTTTCAAAACCTGAAAAAACAGTAGACAGAAAACAAGGTTAAAATCTTTCCTCCTCTGGTCGGGGTAATGAGTTGATTTTCTATTCCACAAATAACATTCTCTAAAATTGGTTCATTATGTGGTCCATCTCATGGATAACATGGTGTGTCAGCATGTATAGTGTGTAATGTTTTTCAAACAACTAAGAGTGTTTAGTGTAGAAGTAAAATGAAGAGTATTAGAGGGAATTTGACGAATCCTCGAGAGATGTAAGGGCATATTACTCAAAAAAAAAATTGTTGATGTCTTTAAACTAAAAATGGACTGGTAGTTCTCCCAAATGTTTTTCCTATATGAATGTTCAATCATCGTCATTCGTCAGT